>NW_014578702.1:35499-44054 GCF_000485595.1 Priapulus caudatus
TTTTCGCCGAAAACCGACTCGAGATCAGTGTTTACTGCAACTGTCTCTTGCTTTGTGGCCAGTGTATTGCTTCTGATCGCCGCTGTGTAGCGCCTTGGTAGCGCTGACTCACGTCAGTACTACAGAGTACAGAGATTAGTATACAATCCAGCGTGAGGTGGCACATTGGGTGGGGTCATTCGACTATGGCAATCAATAAACAAGGACGTAATTCAATTCCATTTGTCAATCATTGACGCGAAACACGCAGGTTTCCTCGAAGTTATGGGCTCAAGCAAGAGACAGTCGCATAAACACTGCCCCCTCGATCTCGAGTCGGTTTTTCGGCCGAAAATACCAGATTTTCATACCGCTCATTATCTCAGCTGTTAAGGCGCATCCGTCAGGGACATTGCGGTCTTGTTTTATATTACACAAGTAGCGACGCTGATCTAATATCTGCCAATATAATCGTCAAAAGTTCATTCAATTCGCCACTAATACTGCAACATGTTTCAGCATTCACCGGTTACCCTCCTTCTTTTATCATGCTCTGAACATATATTATATAAAATATATATATATATATTAATATATATATATATATTACAACTCAGGAAACTCACTAACCAAATAACAAAAATTACAAAAATCTAATATAGAAAATCCCACAAGGCGGGTTGACTTGCGTTGCATATTACGCAAATGAAATCTACTGTATTGACTGAACTCGTCAATGATTTTCTATTTCAACCGGACCGCCGAATAGAATCGGCGCCGAGCGTACAAGACGCCGTAACGACGCCAAACGTCAACACGACTTTACGTGTTCAGCTCAGGGCCGACGCAACACGACCCGCCTAGGAAGCGTAGCTTCCTGTTCTGCGCCCATCGCCGCACACAATACTCGCATGAGTATTCCCACACACACATGTACGCACAATATACATACACACGCACGCACGAACGCAGGCACCCACATACACACACACACACACACAATGCACACACACACACACGTCACGCCGACACATTCACTGTCACGACGATATAATTTGCACTTTTGCTGAAATTATCCGCAACTAAATTGGATCTGGGCATGACAAGGACAAGTAGGAGAAACCGGTCCACAAACAATCACTTCCTAAATATATGTCGGACACTGAATGGGAAGCTGGATTGTCTTTAATAAGTGGCCCAGGGCTATAGTTGGGTTTTTATTTCTGCGTTTCACTTCAATAGAGTGTTGAAGCAATATCCACCCGCCTAGGATCCAACAGGATGACTAACCGTGCAAATTACATTTGTTATTGGCTTGAAATATACACCTGTTGGGCATCGTATTTCTCATATAATTGTGCTCTGTTCCAAAAATGAGCAAAATTACCTCATTCCAGTAAAAACCCTCCAATGAGCAACTCACATTCAGAAATTTTTCTCGGATGTTACTGTTAGCAAGTAACTGATCCCAATAGCTTCCAAAAATACCTGCATCGAAAGAACATTCCCAAGTCAACGTGGTTAAACTGATGTTCCTGTTAATACAGATCATGCCTGTTCATCCCTGCTTACTATAAAAATTATTATACGTTTACATTTTCAGATTATGTAAAAGTAACTTGCACTGTGCATACATAATGCGCAATCCAGCACCTTTTTATTAGCACAGGAAATGTGATTAAAGTGCCTCAGAGAACCGCGTGAGACAATGGTACCTTGCTGGATAACGAAGTTAGGACACCAAGACAGACGTTCAGCTCTATACCAAGGTGTACAGGGCTAATGACCACAGCAAGTCGGAGACAGAGGGATTTACTCTAGAACATAACAGCAGTGACTGGTACGGAATGTGAACCCACCTAGATTCTTTAACCGAATATTCTGGGTGCTAGTTAACACTAGTATAAGGTAGCATTGGTTCAATTTACCGTTAGCTAGTAGTGTAGCGCAAGTAACCTAGATACTTTTGAACGGAATTACATTGTCATGCCCAACGCTCACCAGCATCAATGGCTACATGCTTCTGTCAAACCTTGACATCTTTCAAATCAGTGACCAAGAATGTTCACTTTAAGCTAACATCCTTGGAATGTCTTTTTCGCAATCCTTATCCTCTCTCATGTCCTCATTGAATATATTGAAATATATTATATAAATAACAAGTACATTGTGACTGTTGAATTAGTTTTTTTAAACTCAGAATGTTTACTCTCTGCTACGTTACACTGTTTTTCACTGAGAAACTAATAGTAATTGGTATAATTCCTTCCGGTTCTTAGCAATGTAGGACTTCAAATGCAAAGGCACTGATCTTATCCTTCAGTACTAGTGTGATATATATGCACAAAGCAAAATGATGTGGAATACCAAAGAAGTTTGCATGTTCACACTCCCAGTGGTGGTTTGTGGCAATTTTCATTGCCTGTGCATTCAATTACAGTATGTTGAAACTTTTAAACTTTAATTCACACAAATAGCAACCTAATCAAGGTTCAAATGCAGCCTTTTCTCCAATTAAACCACTTGCTTTCTAAAAACTACCCTTTCTTGATGGCACCTTAAAAACATGCACTAAAATATGCCATAAAACAGATGCTTTGATTAATGATTTGCCACGAATGCTAATTAGTAGCAAATTGGAGGAGATACAATTTCAGCACCTGAGCCATGCCATCATTGTTGAACGCAAATGCCTGACCAGTCACGGGGTATCATTTCCAATGTTTGTAGCAGGTTTTAAAATGCCTACAACTTTGATTTATAAGTTAGTCTACAAGCATGTAGCATAGAGTGTAGCATACAAGAAGAATCATTTGATTTGGAAGTGGTTTTAAGTGACGATTTTACTGGTGCTACATAGCTAAGACCCAAATACGTGTGAGTGTACATGTAACTGTAAGCCTCTAGGCAAAATGCATCAAAATAAACAATTACTTATCCCGACTCTTTGGTCTCAGAACTCCATTTAATAGCAACATGCATCCATGTATATGTATATTGTATATTAATATAATCCCTTATTATTATATGGAATAAGGAGTGAATTAAAATGTCGTTTGTTTTTATTAACTCCTGATGTGATGTAGATCACAGAAAGTGTGTGAGATCCTGCACACAACCTACCTAATAAACTATAACACCTGCTGACTTTCTACAAACCTAATTTCCTGCAGAAATTGCAGGGCTTTTAAAGTTACATTCCCGCGCACATTTTTGTGACAAAACACTGTAAAAATGTAAGTAAATAACTCACTACACTTTAACTGAACGTTAGCTTTGAAAATAAAACTGTAAAAATATTTATCAAGCTTATATTCCCTCAACGAAAAAACAACTAGAAAAAAGCGTTTCGCCGCGGTTCTGTATCATGGCGGCAAAAGTTGACGCAGGTGACGTAATTAGCACAGCTATAGATATCATTATAACACATGTGTTATATGATATCTATGAGCATATATTCAGCCTTCATGACCTCCAGCGCTTGGCAACGCCACATATGGCAACAACGCGTCAAAACATCACCGCAGTGCAGCAAATGTAACCGCTGTTTGAAACAATCGACCCAACACTTTCACTTTGCAGTCTAAAAGCTTTGAATGAACGTATTCCTGAGCCTTTCTTTTACCTATCACACATATATAGGCAAGTACAAACGTGCAATGTTAAAATAACTAATTTTTGCCTGATTTTACGTTTGCCGCTTAAGGCAGGGCGCTCGAGGCAGGGCACCTTTAAGTTAGAGAAAATTGTGGGATATCATAAAGATTAGTCTAACATTTTAACCTAATAACTGCACTTTTACGCATAAAGTGCAGCGAGTTTCCTGCCACCACATCGCCGGATATGATTTCAATGGAATCCGATCTACACTGTTGGCCATATGAAGCGATGGTCGGAATCTCTGCCCAATCATAGTTTGGGATCCAGGCCCTTGCTTTTGCAAATGTGCTAAATTAATTCGGGGTGCTAAACTAGGATTGGGCCGGAATCTCTCTTTGATTTTCGTATTGGTGTGAAGTTAGTGCGTAAAAATATCAAGTTAACACATTTTACCCAACTATTTTACTCAGACTCTACAATGAAACCACATCTATTTCTGCAGGAAATTCGGCATAGGTGAAATGCTAAGGTGGCAGAGTTTTTTAAGTAGGCAATAAGCAGGATGTAATATACTAACCGTCAATCACTAGATACACTTAACCGTAAGTTCTATAACAATTAACATGTTAATGTTTTCTTCTAATAGTAATACTAATGCTGATAAGGTCTATGTCACCCAGGGTACTGCCGGAACGTACACTGGGTACGGTCCGGTATACCGGAACGTACCCTGGTAACTATCTGATATGCCAAACCGTACCTCGCTTACTCCCTACCGTACCCTGACTGTCCCTGTTCCGCGCACTACTGATGTCGCAAAATTTGAAATATACATACAGACCTGTATGATATCTTTATAAAGTTGGATTGGAGTATGAAACTGTGAAACCAAGAAGAAATTTCAACCTATAATATACACTGATTCGCGCAATCCTTTTGCAAATATCGCGATGATCGGGAATGCGTTTTCCTTTCGCAATGTTTACGACATTTTCGCGCGAGAATTTTGAAAGATGGCTCCAAGTGTTGTGGTGGAACAGGAAAATTTGTATGATTATCTTAATGGGTTGGATACGTATAGACTCACTGACACTTGTAGAAAGGGTCGGGAGGTGAAACGTAACAGGGTAAGGGCAGGCTTCTCCAAGAGCACTTATAGCCTGGCGGCCCGCCAGGCTATCGTCAAGCCCTGCCATCCTAAAATGCACCCGCCACTCTAAATATCATAGCCGCCATGCTGGTGTATACACAAGAAGTTCAAACAATTAATACACGTTGTTTATATCGAAATAAACTTTGAAGTGATATGCAAAACAAACATTTTCACCCCACATGCAGTGCTTCAAATTTTCACACAGAGTGTCCCAGATTGCATCTCAGAGCTTCTACAATTCAAAAATCCCCGGACCCCCTAGCACCCAAACCGCCTTCGGCGATTTGCAACTAGGATCGTTAAGGCAGCACCTCCATGCTATAATAAAAAAGCTTGGAGAACCCTGAAGGGTTACGAATATTTTGCGGGAACGGACCGGAAACAAAGAACGGGAGCATAAAGCGGCGCGTTTCCTACCGACAAGCGGTACGGTATGTATTACGACATCGGCTGAAAGTCAGGGTACGGTTTGGAGTAGGCGAGGTACGGTCCGGCACATTAGATTTACCAGGGTACGTTCCGGCATAAAGCGACCAGGCTCTCCGACTGTTACACGGCCAACGTAGTGTTAAGCGAGAAGGGAACTTGTGGCTAGTTCCGGCAGTACCCTGGGGGATGATAGACGCTATCAGCAATACTAATACTAATACTCAGTATTTAACTATTACTAATAGTAATGCTGAGAGGGCCTATGTCCCCCGGGGTACTGCCGGAACGTACCCTGGGTGCGGTCCGGTATACCGGAACGTACCCTGGTACTATCTAGTAATATGCTGTATCGTACCCTCGCCTACTCCACTAACGAGTCTAGGGAGTCGCCTACGCCTACTCCCTAACCCTAATCCTAACCTTAACCATATCAAACAGTGACGAGGGTACGTTCCGGTATACCGGACCGTACCCAGGGTACGTTCCGGCAGTACTCTGGGGGACATAGACCCTATGTCTATGAGTATGAGCAATAGTAATACTAGACATTGATTTGCCAATACACAAGTGGAAACGGATAAAAACAATGTCAATGTCAATAACATATTCAGTCCTAAAATACAACTATTGAACTAATAAGTCGACTCGACGAATTTCGTAAACATACCTGCGTGGTGCCAATAGAAAGAAATGTATAGTCAGACCAAACTATTATATTATTTCTATGGTGTTGCCAAACTTTTGGGTCAACTTTTGTAGCTTTGGATTTGTTTTGGTCAGGTTCGAAGCGACTGGAAACTCCCCCACAAGACTTTACCTTTCCGTCAGGTGGCGCTGTCCATCGTCATGATCGTCATGAACCCATGGCGCCACAGCGTGGTTAATATGTGCAGGAAATAAGCCACGAAACCGGCAAGCCGAGTAGGAAAGCCTAAATAAAATACCTAATTATATTTCAGGGGACGATAACAATTATTATCATAAGTACTTGCCCGCTGTCATAATTGAAGCTAGCTAAGCATCAGCCGTGGTTCATGAGATTTCGTCATATACGGATCGGCATTTCCACAAATTCGCTCTAGGGTGTCACATCTATGCATAAAAACAGGCAATAGCCAATTAGACACCATACTTTGGTAAAAAAAAAACTGGGCTTTCCTATTTCCTGAAGATTTTGAAAAAATATTCCCATTCATTTCACACACAAGAGACGTATTGCAGACATGTGCAACCACATGAGACAACCTAAATAATACAGCGACGACACATGGTCTTAACTCTTTGACTTTATTATCCGGGTTACGGCCGGCAGATGGCGCGTCACATCGTCTAACCAACTGAGCTGAATCCAATAACATGTTATCAGGAGCGTATAATGACAAATATACGCTCCTGATATTATCAGGAGTGAATATTTATTATTCACTCCTGATGTTATTATATAATGCGTACACGCGCGCGCAAACACACCACGCACGCACACGCACACGAAAACGAACACGCAGACGCACACGCACACGCGCACGCGCACACGCACGCACTCACGCACGCACGCACGCACGCACACTCTCTCACACACACACACACACACAGAGAGAGAAAGAAAGATAGAGAGAGAGAGATAGCGAAGAGAGAGAGAGAGAGAGAGAGAGAGAATGAGAGAGAGAGAGAGAGAGAGAGAGAGAGAGAGAAGAGAAGAGAGCGAGCAAGGAGAGAGAGAGAGAGAGAGAGAGAGAGAAGAAAGAGAGAGAGAGAGAGAGAGAGAGAGAGAGAGAGAGAGGAAGAGAGATGAGAGAGAGAGCTCGCCACATCGCGCACAGATTTCGCCGTATGACACCCTGATATTTGATAACATGCTCTGTCTTGGTACAGAGGCTGTGTTTCGTATTGCTAGTTCTGCCAAATAACACGATCTACTGATCCACGATAGGTTGAGCGTAAGTGATTGCGGGGTCGTAAACCATACCTAACCGATTGGATTCTGATATCTTACTGTGGGTAGCTGCAGATAATCAAAATCGGATAAAGGGGATGGGCGCCGTGTGTAATCAAATGAATGTCACAGAGCATCCAAAGAGCAAAGTGATGGATCTCTAGCCGCTATCTGAAATCAAGCAGTGAATGTGTTCGCGATACGCCCGTTTTCGTCAGAATGCAGGTTCTTGTTTACGCGGTCCCGCCGTTTTCACGCGATGCGGGGACGACGGCATCTGTGCGTGCTGGTCCTATCGTCCACGACTACACTGGCGCAGTAGAAGAAGAATTACAAGCGTGCACACGAAGTACAGCCAGTGGATGTTGCAGGGGAATACCATTAGCGCTCCTCCACCAGTTGAGACCATTGCAGATGGACGGTAGACGTCGCTGCTCTTTGATACAATCGGAAGCTAGCAAAAGAGTTTGCATCGCATCTTGTTTTTATATATTTTATATTATATGTAAAAAGTCGACGGCGTAATGGTCCCAGATAATTAGAGGGTGAGACTTGCGCATCGTTCGCACTATTCTAACATACAGACAGTTTAATTTAAAATTATACAAGGTTACAAACAGTCCGTTAGCTGCTACTGACGGTTTCTCGCGTAGCATGCTTGGCTCTCCATTGATTTATGAGAAATGTGTCGTAACACCGAGCCCTATTATGCAGACCCCTTCCTCCAGCCGAGCGCATGGAACGTGTCTTCGATGCATCACAGTTTGGTGCCTTCGCCTTCAACTGACAGTAATAACACGTGAGACTCGCGTCATACTGCACACTACTAGCGAGATGACTGCTCACTCTGAACGTGTACTCCCCTGATTTAGTACAGAAATCAGGCGAATCTCAGTCTAATCGACCTTCGTGATGCAGTTAAGCAACCCGATTTCCTTAACGGTTCCTTCGTTTTACTTGCGCTAGAAATTGCGAATATTCTCAAAAAACGAATTCATACGGTGCTGTGGCGGGAATACAAATCGTCGATGGTTGCTTGCATTTATTCATTCGAACTGACTGTATCTGTGGGCACGGTTTCGACGATGGCCGAAAACATTTCAGTGATGGTGTGGATCCGCATGGCGGTAAGTTTCAAAACCAGGAACTGGCTCAGAGTACCATGTAGTGAAGCGGAGGAGCTGGAGCTGAAAGGATTCACAAATACGTTGTCACCTGCAATTACGCGACCAGCGCCTTTAGGTAGTCTTGAATAATTTATAAATGTCAATGTTTTAACATCCATCGCCTTTCTCGTTCTCGGCGTTATACTGCCGCCCCTTTTTTATCTGTGATAATTTCGTTCACTATCCCTCTCTTGCTAACTATTAATGTAAACTAATTTTCTACACCCTTTTCTTAACAAGAAAATCTCTTAAACCACACACATACCTGACCTAAATGTAGTTTAATGAAGTCAAT
>NW_014578702.1:46442-47995 GCF_000485595.1 Priapulus caudatus
AGCTCTGCTGTGAAGAGAATCTCTTTGAGGAGGTAGGAATAGTCAGGAATCGTCAGTTATCTGGAGAGGATGGCACCCACTCTAGTGTCATGTTGTTCCAGAAAACCTTCAATCTTTCAACGTTCAGTTGTAACGATTTAGTGGGGGTAGCGATTCAACAGTATTAAAGGCCTTGTTAGTAGGCCTTAGGACCTGTGGTTCATTGGGATCAAAATTTTTCATACCTAACTACTTCTGAGTACGTGTTGACTACCGGTGTATAATTTCAACAAAATAATATATGGATATATTTCGTTTAACTCCATACACTACGTCTCATGCGCGACACTAGCGCCGACCAATGACAGCGACAAAATGTACGGAATCTGGATGTTGAGGAGATTGGGCTCACTCTTATTGTTTAAGAGAGGAAAAACGCACATATTTCACATATTTTATGGAGGCCTACTCCTGTGTATGTAGTTTCTGTTTTAAATGCATTTTCCAACAAAATGTGACTTTCCATAACAGATGGTAGGCATGTGCACAGACACCTCTGACCCTATAATCTGTCGCATGTTTTAAGGAGGTATGGAGGATTCTCCGCATAATAGTTAATAAAATGAGTCATTGATAATAACGAGTTTTATATATCTAATTACCTCTGAGTGTGTGCTCATTATAGGTGCATACTTTCAACGAAATTATATAATAAACAATTTTTGTTTAGCATTATACGGTATTTTTTTATTAAATACACTAACTGCGGCTAACTGCAGTGAAAAATGTACGGAATCAGTACATGACATCGTGGTTCTCACTTGCGATGGCACGTATTAGCCTTTTCCTTTTCAAAATCCTAAATCCGCCACTCGCCATGCCTTTCCGAATTTCTCTGCGCTGTAGCATAGAATAGGCAGAGGTCTGTAATTATACATTTCATTTCAAATCATTACAAATCATTTTATATATTTATCATACAACAAACAATGCAGGCATGCACTTTTGGAGGAATGCAGAAAAACATCGAGTTCGAGAGAGGGACTGTGGGGTAGGGAAAATCGTGATTAGTTTAAGTTCTAATTAATATCTTAATCTAAAAATTCAATAACTACATAATCCACGTAAATTTCAATGTAAAGGCTATCAAATAAAGTCAAAAGTTCATAATATAGCAAACTTTATGAAACTTCTCTAACAAACAAAGATTTTGAACAGTTTGATCATATTCTCGAGATATAATCTAGCCTATTATTAAGCATGCTAAAATACATGATATCATGAGAGTCAATAAAACAACAAGCCATGACCCCTTTATGAAAATGTCTAGCAGACTAAGCTTTTGCTAATTTCATCTTATTCCATGCATTTGATCTCGCTTAACACTGATCATGTTAAAATACTGTATCCTGGGGCACATGCTGTTAGTTAAAACTCCTGTGGCAATGTCGTTTCTGTATGATCACAGGAAACCCGCAACTGTGATGTAGTCTGGTGAATCCGCGAGCGCGTACAAAAGGAGTGTAATCACGTGGGAGAATACGTAGACCCCAAGTATTACATACGCTTGTGCG
>NW_014578702.1:52015-53295 GCF_000485595.1 Priapulus caudatus
CTCGTGGTGGTCGGCGGCGCTTTCCTGATACTGGCCATACTTGAGGGTGTGGCTCTAATTCTGATTTCTAAGTCTGTGAAGACAAGATCCATTGATGCGGGCGTCTACAAAAATGAAGTCTATCACAATGAGATATATGACATGTAGGCAGGCAGCGAGTTGAATCCTAATTGTCGTTAGGCTTCTGAGCTGTATATGCAACTAGGATGAAATATTGACTTTTGCAATATTCAGCAAGATTGAATATACAGAATAAGCCAAATTTGTCAAAAATTATAAAATAAAATAATTAAGTAGGCATTTAAAAATTGTTAATAGGAGCTCTCTATGGTTTTATGTGATATTGTGCTTGTGTTCAATTTTATGTGGATGGTTAAAAACACAAAATCATATAACCGTACCCAAAGCTGTATCGCGGTTATATAAGTGTTTTAAATGTGATTTGTTGACTATAATGCATGTGTTTACAATTTTGAATAATACAAGTGTCTCAAAACTGAAATACTTTTCTAGTTTTCATCTTCACTTGCCCAATGCAATCGATATTTTTGTGTTTTTCCTCGATTATATTTTTTTCTAATAGAGGCGTGACTGACTTAACGAACAGAATCTTGATGATGGATGCAGTGCGTGATGCTAATAAGATGTGAGCTCTGCTGTGAAGAGAATCTCTTTGAGGAGGTAGGAATAGTCAGGAATCGTCAGTTATCTGGAGAGGATGGCACCCACTCTAGTGTCATGTTGTTCCAGAAAACCTTCAATCTTTCAACGTTCAGTTGTAACGATTTAGTGGGGGTAGCGATTCAACAGTATTAAAGGCCTTGTTAGTAGGCCTTGGGACCTGTGGTTCATTGGGATCAAAATTTTTCATACCTAACTACTTCTGAGTACGTGTTGACTACCGGTGTATAATTTCAACAAAATAATATATGGATATATTTCGTTTAACTCCATACACTACGTCTCATGCGCGACACTAGCGCTGACCAATGACAGCGACAAAATGTACGGGATCTGGATGTTGAGGAGATTGGGCTCACTCTTATCATTGAAGAGAGGAAAAACGCACATATTTCACATATTTTATGGAGACCTACTCCTGTGTATGTATTTTCTGTTTTAAATGCATTTTCCAACAAAATGTGACTTCCCATAATAGATGGTAGGCATGTGCACAGACACCTCTGACCCTATAATCTGTCGCATGTTTTAAGGAGGTATGGAGGATTCTCCGCATAATAGTTAATAAAATGAGTCATTGATAATAACGAGTTTTATAT
>NW_014578702.1:54188-64997 GCF_000485595.1 Priapulus caudatus
GATCTTGCTTAACACTGATCATGTTAAAATACTGCATCATGGGGCACATGCTGTTAGTTAAAAACCCCTGAGGCAATGTCGTTTCTGTATGATCACAGGAAACCCGCAACTGTGATGTAGTCTTGTGATTCCGCGAGCGCGTACAAAAGGAGTGTAGTCACGTGGGAGAATACGTAGACCCCAAGTATTACATACGCATGTGTGCCTTGTACGGTATTGGGCTACCCACGGTTCTCAGGGTGTCTGAAAAAGAGGTTTTTATTCTTTCTTGCTATTTTGGTTACAAGCTTTTTTGCTTGTCGTTGATCTTTGACCCAAGGGCTGGACCCACACTAAGATAATTTAGCGCAGTCGACAGAATCAACGCAGTAGTGATACCAGAATACGGCAGTTTACGGAATGAAAAACCCCGTGGTCCAGGGGCGAGAGCTAATCACGGAGATACCCTCACCAACCAGTGATATTGACGTCGGCCGTACCACCGAGAAAGGATTGGCGCGTGAGACGTATGGACTGGAATGGACTTGCTCTCTCAACGTGACCTTCCTGTATTAGTCAGTGAATTGCAACGAGGCAGTTAATTCAGATTATAGTATTCTTGTATTGTAAGTGTTTTGGATTGTGTGCATTCCTAATTTGAATTTCGTGTTCTGAGACTACGCAGTTGTCTTCAGCCGTTGAAACGATGGTCGATATCTCAATGACAGAGATGCTGCAGCCTTGACAGGGTACATGGAGGGGCTCACTTTGCAACAGTCGCATTAAGCCCTTAGGATTAAATTTCAAAAGTTTAGGGGGCCGCCTATAAAGCCCCAGGGGAGCCATCTCTTAAGGAATGGCTAGATGACTTTGCCCACACACGACACTCCAACGCAGTAAATCTTCGCTTATTAGCTCTCTACATGTCAGATATCATTGTGATAAACTTCATTTTTGTAGACGCCCGCATCAATGGCTCCTGTCTTCACAGACTTAGAAATCAGAATTAAAGCCACACCCTCAAGTATGGCTAGTATCAGGAAAGCGCCGCCGACCCCCACGAGAGTCCAAATGAGCGGCCACAAATTATCTTCGCTCGGCTCTACCGGGCCGATAGTAACATAGATTGTCGTCTCCACGGTCGTCTCCGTAGAGGGCGCTTGCGTCGTGGCCGTCGCTGGCCCGTCGGGCAGGCTCTCGGTGATGTTCTGCAGCTTGTAGAGGTGCTTGTCCGTAGTCGGAGGAGCCGGCGCCGCAAAGTGCTGCGCCGTCGTCGACAGCTCGTCGAGGCGCAGGTAAGCGCGCGCTGTCGAGCTCAGCAGGCGTCTCGCGCGTACTTGGCGCACTTCAGCGCCGCCGTACGCCGAGAATACCCGCGTCGAATCGCTGCGTAACGAGACGGATAGCGGCTCGGCTTGTTATCCTGCGCTGCCTATGATAGGTGGCTGGCACAGTACGGTAGAACGTGGACGTTGGAGACGGGGGAGGGCAGTGTGTGTATGCCGCCCTCGTAAACTTCAGGCCATTGCAAGTCCAGCAGAAATGAAGATTTAAAATAGAAAAGGTGTTGCTTGTTAAACTGTCTGTCGAAAAATCAAAAGTGATTAGACAAAGAAACGCAAATTGATAGCAGAATGACCTAGCTGAATCCTCTCCGGAGCCATGTTTATATTGTTTCGCAAGTCCAGAGTCACGATATCATTCTTCAGCGCAGCCTACCATTTGATTAACTAGAGTTTCTTACCCCTGACAGATGCTGCTGCTTCTACTTTATGTGCTGCTACTTCTAGTTTATTATTACCCCTTTTTCACAAAGTTGGTCCACAAGTCCATAACCCAGTCACTGAAAATTCGATCTCGTTCGTTGGCCTCGACGTCATCCTCGGGGTGAGGACAAATGGCTGCCATGGCATCAGAGCAGAATGTGATGTTTTTGTACGGCTGGCCAAACACGTACACTATATCCCTGGCATGCAGCACAACTGAAAAAAGAAGAAAGGGTCCAAGACGGTAAATACACCCTGTATAGATTTGGCCAATATATATACTCCCGCACACACATATATATATATAGTAGACATGCGGTCGCGTCTGTATACATGAGTAATGAGACTTCGTGATTTTAGTTTAAATGACATAGACACAGCTGCAGTCACACGCGTAGCACATACACAACCACGTTCTGTAAGTTGTTGGGACTTGAATAAATTCTACTGGCTATAACTATATGCTTGCCGCCAATATTTTTAATAATACTACTTACATGGTTTTCCAGCGTAAATATCAGAAACATACTCGAACGCATACATGTAGACAGGGACTCCATTACTTGCATGGAGTGCAGCTTCCATCTGCATCGGGCACTTGAACATGATGTCTCCAGCAATCTAATGAAAATAAAGGCGCTAACGATGGAGTTGTTATCCCACGGATATAGGTATATATACTAATCTTTAACAGACATATATAGACATAGGTAGAGAGGAAGACATAGAAAGCGAGAGCGGGAGGGAGAAAGAAGGCGCGACAGGAGACAAAATGGATGGTAGGACAGGGTGTGTTATTGTGTGATATTGCATATATGATGTTTTGGTGTTGAATCGTATAATGCTCCCGATTACGAAAAGCTCAAAATTTTGCGAAATTCAACACTTAAGGGGGGGGGGGTAAAGACGTTGTTTTGCACACTCTTATTGTTGATGCAAATGATGTTGATTTATCCTACTGGGCTCTCGCACCTCGGATGCAGACTGTATCGTGTTCCACTCGCCTTCCTTGTCTGTGATGTTGGAGTTTGGAGAGATGTCGTCAAGGTGGCCCTTTCCTCTGGGATCATCCCAATTCGTATACTCAAACAGGACGGATTCTGCCAAAGCTCCTGTAGGATCTGAGTATTTTGCATCCTCTAACTGCGCAGGTATCAGTTCCTCAGCAAGGATTTCGTAAGTCAGATTAAGAATCCCGACGCCCGCGTGCATCGGACTGTGGCGAGAAATTAATGCGTAATCAATTATCACTGTTCGCAACGAGATGATTGTAAACTGCTCATTGCATCGCATGTAAGCATGCATTGGTATGACGTATCCCCATGATTTTGCTCATAGTTACAAGTGCAAGTCATACATTACTATACATGCATATCGTGTGTAACATCTAAAACCAGAACTGTTCAATTACATAAAAATGATTCCTTCATCCTTCGTTGTGCCTGTTATCAGCTGGACGTCCTTAGCGTATTGCCCAGATGTGAGCAGGTCTAGGGGCATATTAGGAAGGAATTTCCCATCAACAGTTGGACTCCAGAATTCGATATATTTTTGAGCCTGCAAAGATGAGACAGTCGACGAGGACTAACAAAGGAAAACTACCAGTGTCTTTATTACTAGACGCCCCTGAATCCGTTTTCTAGGCTAATTTATGGAATTTAAACTGACTCTTATATAATGATTCCAAGTACCGTCATCAGCTCGCTCGCATTGACTTGACGCAAACATTCCATCATGTCCCTGTGTGCCTCCAGGTCACTGCTATTTGCTGACGAACAGTTGACTAGCTCTGCTACATACAGGGTAACAGCAAGTGGGTCTTGCTCCACTGACGAGTAAACGAGTGAGCTGCCGCTCTGAGTAATTGCGCGATGAAATAAACCTGCAAATGTCACGTAGCATTTGTCAAATTTGATCATATAACAGTCGTTGGTATTGTAAATAACAGTCATTGGTTGCACATCTGTTCTATTTTGCGTTGCCAAAGCACAGGATGTTCACACATCCACAAACCTTCACATTATTCTATACGTCTATACAACGTTTTGAGAGGCGTATTTCCTCGCGAGACCTTTTGACTGCCATGTATTCTGCCTAAATATTGCAATCATTGCGATTTAGGCTTTAAATTATTTGTATTATTTGTATCCTTCTAAGCTATCCTTGTAAGCTTCTACAAGCTAGTACAAATTATTTGCATGTATGTAATTGTATTGATTCCCAACTAATCAAGTTTATACAAACTGTTCACACTCTCGAAAATAACATAGTGGCCATCTGACAAGTTTAAAGTTTAAGAACACACCGTCTGAAATAAGCAGCCAGGTTTCTATGCTATTGATGTAATATGACTTGGCTAACTATTGGTTGCTGAGCTTTCTATGCTATTGCACTTTGACAAAGTTTGCATAGGCAACCATATAAAGATTCTACCTACCATCTGATAGAGGTGACAACATGTGCATGGCTACACTCGCCCCTCCCGCGCTATTCCCAAAGATGGTCACACTGCTGACATCGCCGTTAAAGGCAGCCATGTTGTCTCGTACCCAGGTGAGCACTAACACCTGGTCAAGCATTCCATAGTTACCAGGGGAAGCCTCGTCTTCGGTGGCCAGGAATCCTTTGAAACAGAGTCATGAGTCAGGGTCTTCTGTGCTGTCAGATGGCCTTGATTGACATTGACTGTGTTATACTATTTAACTTGTTCATTGTCTTCATGTAACCACGTTAGGCCAGGTATGTGAGGGGGTTACGGGTGTAGAAAAAAGTGTTTTAAATTATTATGTGGCATGGATGCGATAGTAACTTGAATATCAACAGATAAAGAGCTATGGTGAGACCAGGGTAAGAGAAAGATTGTGAGTATGTTAAAATATAGACTATAGAATATATAATACCTAATTCGACGAGATAAAATAATACCTAGGGCGTTGAGACGGTAATTGCAGGTGACAACTATGACATCCCTCCTCACCAGCTCCTCTGCATGGTACTTGGACTTTGACACACCTCCTGTCTTGAAACCTCCGCCATGGATCCACACCATCACTGGAAAAGTTTTCCCAACCGTCGATACCTGCCACATAATACAGAATGGTGATGGTTACAAACAGGCAACCACGATTCACATCACATCACAACCAATTTTGTCTTCGTTTATTTAAAATCTCTCACAGGGAACAGAACGAAGGAACGAAAGCAATCTGGTTGTTATACACTGCATCCACCGAGTTCGATTAGACTGAATTCGTATGTTTCTTGTACTAACATCAGGGGAGTACACGTTCAGAGTGAGGCAGTCCTCGCTGTATGTGCCTTCTGAAGGGATCTCAAGTGTAAAATCGTCCAGTTGAAGACAGGCGGCACCAAACTGTGATGCATCGAAGACACCGGTCCATTGCTCGGCTGGAGAAGGCGCCTGCAATAATAGGCTTCGGTGTTACAGACACAATTTCCTACAAAAATCATGGAAGAACCGGCACGTACAATACCGTCCCAGTAGAGCAGTAAAAGGTCTGTTTTAACCTTGTATAATAACCTTGTATAACCTTAAAAATATATGTATGGAAATAGCGCGAAGGATTACACAAATCTCACCCTCTATTCTGACCATACCGACCTCGACTATTACACATATATAATAAAACTAGCCTGGTACCCGGCGTTGCTCGGGGACAAACGCTTAAGAAAAATGTTTAAGAGCAGATTCAGTTTCTTACTTAATTCTAAAATATTTTCACCCCCCCCCCTTCACCCATACGATCCCAGTCAGAAAGGAAAGAGTAGCGTACTGGATTCACAAGCAGTCAACGCTTCTGGATATACAATATTGTTATGAAATTGCGCTAAGTTATTATATGAATATACCTTTCTGGCTTTGCAAGCCTCGGTCGTCATGCCTTTTAAATACACACTTATAGACATCTGTCACGTGTCTCTCTTATCATTGGGATTCGCTTAACATCAAAATAATACATGAAAACTAAACTAAGCTAAATACATAAGTCAATAAACTAAACCCGTCAATATAGCACGGTATCAGTTCAGGGTCTCTTTTATCGTAGAATAATTGGCAGATTTTAAAAAGTAAGCCTAAATATTTCTTTAACCGTATGCATGGATATCACCTCATTTTAACCAAATTAGTTGGTCAATTTGGCAGAGTTCTGCACCAGTGAAGTCACCGTAGATGACATTATCAAGAAGATGAATAGCACCTGAGTTTGACCAACCTAATTCTTTATACCATGTTATACATTATATCCGAATGTATGCACAAACAAATTACAATTAAATAAAAGACAAATGAACGAAAATGATGCTTGATGCTCACCGCGGCGAAGATTATCGCGTCAGAAAATCGGTCTCTCTTCTCTTATAATATAAATAAATAAAACACGATGTGATGCAAACTCTTTGCTTTTTCCACGTATCAAGAACAAGCTCTACCTTCCATCTAAGATAATTGCAGGTGACAACTATGACATCCCTCCTCACCAGCTCCTCTGCATGGTACTTGGACTTTGACACACCTCCTGTCTTGAAACCTCCGCCATGGATCCACACCATAACTGGAAAAGTTTTCCCAACCGTCGATACCTGCCACATAATACAGAATGTTAATGGTTACAAACAGGCAACCACGATTCACATCACATTACAACCAATTTTGTCTTCGTTTATTTAAAATCTCTCACAGGGAACAGAACGAAGGAACGAAAGCAATCTGGTTGTTATACACTGCATCCACCGAGTTCGATTAGACTGAATTCGTATGTTTCTTGTACTAACATCAGGGGAGTACACGTTCAGAGTGAGGCAGTCTTCGCTGTATGTGCCTTCTGAAGGGATCTCAAGTGTAAAATCGTCCAGTTGAAGACAGGCGGCACCAAACTGTGATGCATCGAAGACACCGTTCCATTGCTCGGCTGGAGAAGGCGCCTGCAATAATAGGCTTTGGTGTTACAGACACAATTTCCTACAAAAATCATGGAAGAACCGGCACGTACAATACCGTCTCAGTAGAGCAGTAAAAGGTCTGTTTTAACCTTGTATAATAACCTTGTATAACCTTAAAAATATATGTATGGAAATAGCGCGAAGGATTACATAAGTCTCACCCTCTATTCTGACCATACCGACCTCGACTATTACACATATATAATAAAACTAGCCTGGTACCCGGCGTTGCTCGGAGACAAACGCTTAGGAAAAATGTTTAAGAGCAAATTCAGCCACATATTCTTACTTAATTCTAAAATATTTTCACCCCCCCCCTCTTCACCCATACGATCCCAGTCAGAAAGGAAAGAGTAGCGTACTGGATTCACAAGCTAAACACTATCCAGCCACACGGACTCAATCTACGGGTAGAGATTCCGGGATGGATAGAAGACAGTAATCACCCTCCCACCAGCATGATATACACGCTAGGCTAATTCTCAGCCGAAACTCTAGGTTTTAGCGGGTGGCTCAGTTTACCTTTTTATAATGTTTTTTACTTAATTCTAAAGATAGATTCGTAACAGAGAAACAAACAATAAGCAATGTTCTGACAAAACAGTTCGAACGATTCTATGATTCTGTGTAGTCAAAGCTTCTGGATATACAATATTGTTATGAAATTGCGCCAAGTTATTATATGAATATGCCTTTCTGGCTTTGCAAGCCTCGATCGTCTTGCCTTTTAAATACACACTTGGAGACATCTATCACGTGTCTCTCTTATCATTGGGATTCGCTTTACATCAAAATAATACATGAAAACTAAACTAAACTAAATACATAGGTCAATAAACTAAACCCGTCAATATAGCACGGTATCAGTTCAGGGTCACTTTCATCGTAAAATAATTGGCAGATTTTAAAAAGCAAATATTTCTTTAACCGTATGCATGGATATCACCTCATTTTAACCAAATTAGTTGGTCAATTTGGCAGAGTTCTGCACCAGTGAAGTTACCGTAGATGACATTATCAAGAAGATGAATAGCACCTGATTTTGACCAACCTAATTCTTTATACCATGTTATACCTTATATCCGAATGTATGCACAAACAAATTACAATTTAAAAAAGACAAATGAACGAAAATGATGCTTGATGCTCACCGCGGCGAAGATTACCGCGTCAGAAAATCGGTCTCTCTTCTCTTATAATATAGATAAATAAAACATGATGTGATGCAAACTCTTTGCTTTTTCCACGTATCAAGAACAAGCTCTACCTTCCATCTAAGGTCTCCAACTGGTGGAAGAGCGTAAGGTATTCCCCTAAACACATCCACTGGTGTACCAAATCGTGTGCACGACTTGTAATTCCTTCTACTCTGCCCAGTGTAGTCGTGACGATAGGACCCGCACGCACAGACGCCGTCGTCCACACGATGGTGAAAAATGCGACGTGGACAAGCAACAACATTCTGACATTTCCAACATTCACTGCTTGACATTCCAGATAGACGACCCGGAGTCGCCTAAAAAAATTTTTTCCCCCGGGCTCCTTCGGAATCTGACTTGACGCATTCCAATTTTGCACCAGGCCCTACTAAAGATTCTGTTTTATCTGCAGTACCCACATAAGATAAAATCAGATCAATCGTTGGTAGTGCGGCTCGCCATCACTTACCGCATGAACCTATCCGATAGGTAGATCAGTGCTATTTGGCAGCAACTAGCAAAATAAACGAAACAGCTATAGACTGTA
Organism: Priapulus caudatus; assembly: GCF_000485595.1. NCBI lineage: Eukaryota > Metazoa > Priapulida > Priapulimorpha > Priapulimorphida > Priapulidae > Priapulus > Priapulus caudatus. Next base: position 62,642 of record NW_014578702.1, read on the forward strand.
ACCAAAGCAAGGAGCATGTTATCAAAATATTAGATGTTATCAGTCGCTTTGACGTATCACACATGGAACATATCTATTGAGGTAGTCTCCAGTTATATATACTTCTGCTTTTCAACTTGCATCGCAGACACAGTGCAAGAGATCCTTCAAATGCACTTCGCAATCCAATGATTATTACTACCTACATAGCGTAGTAGTGCCACATTCTAGTCGTCTGCTATCATTGATATTTCGGATAAATAAATCAGTCAGCATTGTAGAAAGTTGCGGGTTGCCGAGATTAAAATTTAGACGTTAAAATAATAACAATATACAGAAACGACACACACACGTTCGCGCGAGCGCATACGCACTCACGCCCACGCACATTCACACGAATACGCGCACGCACGCTCACACGTGCAGTACAAGGTATGCAAGTGTGCATACGCGTACGCACAAGGTCTATTAATATATTAAACAGGCAGTGATACCTAGAATAGGTGGAAGGTGCGTGCGCGTGGATCACGCGTGACATCGCGTCTGAAATCGCGCGTGAATAATAGCTGAAGTAAGTTAGATGATTGTAGTAGCCGATTAACCCGTTTATATACGGCGAAACCAGCTTACAGGCGACGTGCTTGCAGGGAAGCATACATCCGCCAATAAATCATGAAATTACTATTTAACCGTGGGCCGCTGTTAACCTCGTTATACAACGTACACAGAGCGATGGTGGATTTGATGTCTAGCCATCTCATCTATTGTACGAGAAGTATTTCATAAATAGCAAAGGTGCATCATGACAATAGACATGACATCTGCGGCTGACATCATCGGCCACAATTCAAACGCTGCAATGTTTCAGAATTTTGACACGAAAGAGTAGGGACGAGTAAAAACATGTCATATTCGTAATAGGTTTTGCGATTATTCTATACTATGACATGTACTAACCAACGTACAATTTATTAATTGTATGACATTTTAATGTACACTTTCCAAAAGCCCAGGGATAGGATGTATTTTCTTAAACATGTCTTATGATAAGAATTCAAGACTGTAAATGTATTCAAATGTGCCTCAAATGCCGCCTCATGCATACGACTCTTTCACAACTTTCTATGGCAGCACCAAATTAAACCCTGTCTCACGATCCGCACTGTGGAATTTCTATAAAAATCACAAGACACTAGACAGACGATCGTCGCAGTCACCGCATTTTCCAAAATCCTGGATCATCCAGCGACCCCACCTTCTCGAATTTTCCAATAGTCTAGGACGCGGGAGATCTGCGTTTGCGCACACCTAGTATATGCGAAAGTAAACATCTTTGTAATGAGATTTCCCATTTATACTGGAAAGCATATACGCACGAGTAGTTTGCCATGAAAAGTGCCTATCTGGGCCGTAAGCTCCGGCGCTGCGGAGCAGGGGGAAAACTGTTCCTAGCTTTTGCATATTAGGCCTACCTACACGTGAAGTGCTATTAACAGGGCTTCTTTTCAAACTCGTTCATTATTGTTCAAACGCTACCCTACTAAAGTCGGCGCAACAGAACGTTGAGGGACAGCAGAGCTCGCAGATTATTAGCATCACGCCCTGCATCCATCATCAAGATTATGTCGTTAAGTCAGACACGCCTCCGTTAGAAAAAAATGTGATCGAAAAAGACCCACAAAAATAGCGATTGCATTGGGCAAGTGAAGATGAAAACTAGAAAAGTATTTCAATTTGGAGACACTTGTATTAGGCATTAATTCTTAATTTCGAGCCATAGATTGCTGAGAGTTGAGATATGTGCAATGGTTCTTATGCGTGATGGTCTATTAAAAACATGCGACTACAGCGAATTAGTGAGAGCGCGGTTCGGACTCACGGCGCTTTCACACATGCGATCTAAGGCGAGCTCTATATAAACTTGAGGGTGGTTAGTGCTTCTAATATATGATCTTGATTGTTCTTGACAGTATACTGATTGCAAATGTAGCAGTGGCTGAGCACATTATTTTTGGTGGAGAATAATACAAGGTGTGCTCAAGAGCTGTAACAAAAATAAGAAGTTTATATCACAACGGAGAATATATGACATCGATAGGCAGGCAGCCACGAGTTGAATCCTAATTGGCATTAGGCTTATGAGCTGTATATGCAACTAGGATGAAATCTTGACTTTTGCAATATTCAGCGAGATTGAATATATAGAATAAGGCAAATTTGTCAAAAATAAGAGACTGTTAAACATTGTTTTTAGGCGCTCTCTATGGTTTTACGTGATATTGTGTTTGTGTTCAATTGTATGTGGAATGGACTATACAAGCGTCACGTGTGGTTGAACAGCCGTCCACGTCACGTGGATGGAATACAAGCAGTCACA
>NW_014578703.1:0-10702 GCF_000485595.1 Priapulus caudatus
TTAGGGTAGTATATATATATATATACTATATATATATACCCTACACGCACGCGTGTACGTGGTGTGTGTGTGGGGGTGGTAGGGGTTAGGGTTAGGGTAGGGGTTAGGGTGAGGGTATATATATATATTCCTCTCTAGAAGTTTGTGTACGCGGTGTGTACTGGTCCTTATACAATGTTACCATGATTGTTATACAATGTTATCACGTCATTGTTATACAATGTTATCACGATTCTTATACAGTGTTACCACAATTCTTACACATGGGCACCACGATTGTTATACAATGTACGTTATACAATCAGACATGCACTGGCGTAGCTAAGGGGGGCACGAGGGGGCCATGTTGATTGGCAAACAAAACAANGGGGGGCGACGACGGCTTTCGTCTCATATCGTAAGCCTAGGCCTGCGCGCCACGTCCGCCTACTGCTGAGTCAGTGAGTGCTGAACACCGTCTGTAACCTTATACTAGCTGACACCACTGACACCCGGCATCTTCTGCACTCGCCACCGCTGATCTCTATCAACGGTTCTATGACTGTGTGCAGCGGCGTTGTACACTGACGAACTGCGAGTTTGGCGCGACTCGATCGAGCGCGTCAGCGTCGACCACGAGCGTAGCGCTGGGGGCGTTGGGCATATAGGCGTTAGGGTATACTATTATATACTATATATTATATATATATATCAGCGGTTAGGCCGTATATATATATATATACTATATATACCTATATAGGGTTTAGGGTATAGTATATACTATATAGTTACTAAGGCGTTAGGGAAGTAATATATATATATTATATATATATATAGGGCTTAGGGTATATATATAATATATATATATATATACCTATACTATATATATACCCTAACCCTACTATATATATATATATATATATATAATATATACCCTAACCCTATATATATATATATATATAATACCCTAACCCTATATATATATAGTATATATATATATTATTATATATATACCCTACACGCACGCGCTGTACTGTGGTGTGCTGCTGGCCTGGGCCCCGTGTGCGTAGGGGGCTTAGGTTAGGGTTTCTCTCAGGGGTATGGGTGAGGGTATATATATTATACCCTAACCCGTATATATATATGATATATATCATTTAGGGTTATTGGCGTATTATATATATATAGGCGGCCAAGGTATATATATATAGAGTATAGGGTATATATATATATACGCTCACCCTAACCCCTACCCTAAGAGCAGTACCAAGTTAGTGCAATGACATTAATGTCAACGAAATCCTCAAAATCGACGCAGAAGGACTTGACTTTTGGATTTTTGAGATTTCTGCAGCCAGACAAAAACATGACTAAAGAAAGCGAGATAATTCTTCTCTTGCCTTCAGATTTTGGGTTGTTGCAAGTGGCCTTTGATTTGAACTTTTATGGCGTTCGAACTCTTATTGACAGTAGAAAGAGAATGGAAATTGCTTTGGGGCAATAACTTTGAGTATATTCGAACTTTATAGACGGCACATTGTGGCCATCCACTCGGTTTTTATTTCAAAATTCGATTTCAACACTATGTTTAAGTAACTGTTCTCTATCAGGGAGGCCAAAAAACAATTCTGTTCTTCATGGTAAATTTCCTTTTTATTTAATCTAGAACGGACCGTATTTGGCAGTACCTTTGTTTTTATTGAAATCAAATTTCAATTATGGTTTTTGTTCTCATCAGAGGAAAGCAAAAACATTTTTGTCTTATAACGAACAAAATGTTAAATGTGATCTTTCAACCGCTATTGCTATTCTAAACGATGTAAATCCTTTTGTATTTAAATAAAATCTGCTGTTGTATTCAGTGCAGTTCCAACACATCCTACCTGTTTTTCCCGTAGATCCTTTATTTCGATTTCAGTCAATAGCCCTCTACTTTTTCAAAACATATTTAACTTTTAACTTTTATATGAGGAACTTGCAAACAGTTTAATGACGGATAAATGCAACATGCATAGGCTACTGCTAACAACACAAATTCAACTAATTCAATATTTCGTCAGTGCTCTGAATTGAGGACATAGCGTAGTTAAGCGGGCGGGCGGGCGGCAACAAGCGATGCCATGACCCCCGTCTTGAATCGCGCAGAGTACAAAATTAAGAGCAGAAGGGCCTGAATGGGATTGGTCTATACCACTATTACCTACACCTAATAATGAAATGAAAATGCGCAAAATGCCATTTTGATGCACATATTTTCAAAAATTACCTTACTGTGGGAGGGGAAATCACCCTCCCCCGGTTGTCAGAAATGCCCTTCATCGCTGTCTTTTGGCTCCTTAACTCTTTTCTTCCCTCCCTGAAAAACACTGGCGCTCGGTACACCATTTCACTGTCTAGCTAAGCCGCCGAATCACCAACTGGTCGTGTGTAACCTCAGAGCCTTCCAGCGCCACAGCCAGGGGCCATCGTCCCACGTTGATCGGATCGGAGTGGAAAAAATAAAAAGCGAGGGAGGGGGGTTATAAGGGATTAGCATATGCCACTTCTCATATAAGTTACCCCTAATACTGAATTTTAGTGTGCAGAAAATGCCATTTTCATGCACGAATTTTCAAAAATCTCCCTACCGTGGGAGGGGGATACCCCTCCCACACCCTACCCCCTCGGTCGCTTCGCTCCCTCGCCTTGGCCCCCCCTGCCTACGCCACTGGCGGTAACCACACATATATTTTGTTTTGGCCTTATGAAAGTGTGATAAATTTGTGAGAAGGAATAGAAAATGTGTTTTATAGGGGATATTTATGCTGAAATCACCATCAAAGATATAAAACATAAATACCTCTATATTCTCATATATATGTGTGTTTCCTATACACTATGTTCAGCGGTGGGCAAAGGTTCACACACAGTTCACATGCAACCGCGCCCTCTGTTAACAATATCGGTGCTCTGACTGGGGCACGCCATTTCTGTTTTGGTGTAGAACTTCGTGAACATTTTTGGATTACAACAATACTAGAGGTGCTCTCCGCACTCTAGTTTTCTCTCATACTTTGTTTATTTGCCTTCTTAGCATTACCAGCTTTCATTTTAACGAAAAGCATACGCTTTCGTTTTATTTCTTGTATTGCAATCATGGAGTGTTGATCATGAGTCCAAAAAGTGGGAAATCATCTCTACGGAGCTGTTGCTCGCAGGGAGGAGGGAAAGCGACTTCTGTCGCACATAGTTTATTAGGAATAGATGCTAGAAGAGTCCGCAATGGACAAGAAACCAGCTCCTGCGCCTTCCTCTGTGGCCAAGGGCTGTGGCAGTAATGGAAGTCAAGGTTGGTAAATTTGATTTTTAACGAGTCCTGTCTTGTTTACATTTTCGGCAGATCGCTAGGTGACGTCACGGACAGCAGGATCAAGTCCTCTCCCCCCACCGGCACCACGCTTATGCTACATCACAAATAATATAACATGATGGTGTTTAAATCGCTACCGCCTGCCCGAATGTTGCACAGGTTAGCGCTGCAGGCAATAGTTGCCCGTGGCCGCCTCGGCGTGTGCAACATTAGTCATTAGGGCGGCCATTTTTCATCAGCATTTAAGAAATTTCGGTGATTTTAGCACGTTTTGTGAGCCGACAGTGTCTTGTGAAACGAAACGTATTACCTTCCATGTAAACTTTGACCCCCCTGTGGTGATATCGCTACAAGTGAAGTGAAACGTGCATTTACCTCCTTCCCTCACAGAGAAGAAGCATCGTGGTGGAGGGTTCGCTAAGCGCAGCAATGGCGGCAACGGCCAATCGCGGCAGTTTGATGGCGGCTATGGACGAAAGCCGCTACCACAAAAGACGAAAGCTCTGGACAAGCGGCCACGTTCGAGAGGCGGATATAGTGAGAATGCTAAGGGAAGGAGTGAGGTGAGTGTGTAGGGTCATTCTCGCAGCCCTTTGGGCTCAAGGATAGAGAGCCATTCGTATCGGCAAGCATGTGTGTCTCGATGATGGCGACATGATTGAGGTGATGTAAACTTCTCTTTACGCATGTCGTACCCAAACTTGGAATTGCACAATCTCGAGATTGTGCAGCGATTGTGCTGCCCAAACTGCGGATTCCCTAGTTTGGCTGACCAATCTCAAGATTGGTTGCCCAAACTGTGGATGTGCTGAAATTCCAAGTTTGTGCAAGATTCCAAATTTGGGCACAACACGCACATCTACACACTTGTACATCTTTCATCTTACATGTCTCGGATCATCAGAACTGTTATGTGGTGTCTTGACTGACTTAGCTCTACTGACAGCAGCTGCAATGTGGCACGTAATTAGCTTTGATATTGATAAGCTTACTGTAACCACCGACAAATGGCGCTACATGCTCGTATTTAACAGGCTCATGTGATATATACATTACTTATGCATTGTCAGAAAAACTACACTGATTTAGTGGTTAGCCCAGTAGTTAACAGTAACGCATCTGCCTCTCATCTAAAAGGTTCAAGCTAGGGTGGGAAATGCAATTGGAACTTGGTAGGTGCAGAGCTATAAGCAGCTGTCACTTTGTTACCTTCCCTAGAGTTCCCCCCCCCTCCCCTATACATTCTGTTGCCCTGTATACATGACATTTCGATTTGTTTTTTGATTTGTCTATATACGTGTCAACTGTCAATACATACAGTACAAGCAGTGTGGGCCTACGTAAAATAAGCCATTAGATAACTACGAAGTATAACTACACAAAGAGTATGACAAGCACATATTTAGGTTCTAACTTCTAGTCTTTGAGTTTGAAACTTGTCCCTTTTAGGAATGTTCTCGTGTCCGTGTCAACAAGGTCGTTGCGCTCCGTGTTTTTGTGTGTAAAACACCGGCTCTTCTCTGCTTGTAGATAGCGAAGGAGGATCGGGACGTGGAGTTTTTCAGTTCTGCCCAGCCGGGCAGCAAGAAGCACAACCTCAATCACCTGCTGAATTTCACGCTCGCGCCACGAGAGGGCGACACAGCGCTGGGCGGCCGCGGTTTCAACTCGGGAGGCCTGCCGGCGTGGAGGAGGAGGCAGAAGTGGGGTCACTCGAAGGTCAAATACAACAAGGAGCAGTTCCTTCAGGCAAAGTAAGGCCGCGGCAGGAATTCTAACACCCGATCAGATACGCTGCTAGAAACTGTTGAATGCAATTTAAAACCATGTTTCAAACTTGCGCTCCTTGACTGCATAATGCATTGTGTGTCACGTTCGCGTGTCACCCCGACCATGTGTCACACTCGCTTGTCACACTCTCGTGTCACACTCATGTGTCACACTCGCGCATCACCTCGACCGCTTGTCATGCTCGCGCATCACCCCCACCGCGCGTCACACTCGTGTGTCCCCCCGACCGCGTATCACGCTCGCGCATCGCCCCGACCGCTTGTCACCGTGACCGCGTATCACACTCGCGCGTGCGTGTCTCTTGCAGCTGCCAGTTCGTCGTGCAGGACTCGGGCGACTACACCGTGCACGCAGCGAACCCGGACACGCTCGTAGACTGGTCCCTCGTCGAGCAGATTCGCATCTTCGGGCACGAGGTGCCGTCGTGTCCCATCTGCCTCTACCCTCCGACGGCCGGTGAGTGTACTTGCCATGGTTGTCCCTTTGTTACTTGCCATGGTTGTCCCTTCGTTACTTGCCATGGTTGTCCCCTTCTTACTTGCCATGGTTGTCCCTTCGTTACTTGCCATGGTTGCACCATCAATACGCCCCTTTCTTACTTGCTGTGGGTGCTCCTTGTTACTTGCCATGGTTGCCCACTCATTACTTGCCAACTTGCCCGAATGTCCCTCTAACTTGCCCGACTGCCTATCAGTCATGCTGGAAATCACGTCATGATTTAACGGGTGACTTTTGTCATGCAGCCAAGATGACGCGGTGCGGTCACATCTACTGCTGGTCGTGCATACTGCACTACCTCGCGCTGAGCGACAAGCCGTGGAGGAAGTGTCCGATCTGCGACGAGGCAATCCACAACAGCGACCTGAAGAGGTGCGTACGTGGTTCACCCTCCCCTCCCCCCTGCCCCCGGAATATTTTTGGAATGCAGTTTTGATGTAACGAGTTTCAACGCGGGCGTCGGGGCAACCTGTAGTAGTGACGGTGCTCGTCAGAAATGATGGATAAAGTAATAGTGGTAGTAGTAGTGGTAGTAGTAGTGGTAGTGGTAATAGTAGTAGCAGCAGCAGCAGTAACAGTGGTAGCAGCAGCAACAGTAGTGGTAGTAGCAGCAGCAGCAGCAGCAGCAGCAGTAGCAGCAGCAACAGCGGTAGCAGTAGCAGCAGCAGCAGTAGTGGTAGCAGCAGCAACAGCGGTAGCAGTAGCAGCAGCAGCAGTAGGGGTAGCAGCAGCAGCAGCAGCAGCAGCAGCAGCAGCAGTAACTGTCACAGCAGCAGCAACATCGTCATCATCAGCAGCAGCGTCAGCTTCGTCATCATCAGCAGCAGCGTCAGCATCGTCATCATCGTCGTCATCATCAGCAGCAGCGTCAGCATCGTCATCATCATCAGCAGCGTCAGTATCATCATCATCATCGTCAGCAGCAGCAGCAGCAGCATTGTTTGTAGACAGCGTGTAGACAATCTGACGTGTGCTTGTGTATTAACAGCGTCGTGGTGCTGGAGACGCATCAGTTCAGCGCCGGCGACGAGGTTTCGATGAAGCTCATGCGGCGCGAGCGCGGCTCCGTCCTCGCGATGCCGCGCGCGCACTGGCAGAGCGCCGCCGGGAAACCGTTCTGCGAGAAGGGTAAGCGACAATCCGCGAGCGCGCGCGTCCACTTTGCCCGGGATTTCTCCCCGTTCGTCCTGAAAGAAGAAGATTGTGTCGCCTTCACAGACGACCCACTCCCGTGCGCGTTGAAGCTCTGCCATCGTGCAGCCTCCCTCTGGGACGCATCCCGGTTTTCTTAGAGAAGCACCGACGCGTAACGTCGGTGCCGGTGGAGCGTAGGTTCAGCCGTAATTTCGTCGGCCGTCCCCTGCGTTGGTTGACCTACAGTTCTGGGTAACAGAATTGGTTTTGGTTCTGGAGAACCTCCTTCGTGTACTATTGCTGGCTTGGTGAACGAGCGAAACCCAGCGCTTGTACGCGGTGCATGCTAACGTGTTGATTTAGTGACCGGCCTTCATTTCTAAGCATTCTTTCGAACTCATTGCCACTAAGCATGGCTTCTTCGTGCCCCTGTGTGGCTTCCATTGCACGATGCTGCGACGGCGTCTTCGTGTGTGTTTGCCGTTGCAGACGTCGCCGACCTCCACAGTTCCATGAAGCTGCTGTCGGTTAGCGGCGCAAGAAACCTGGACAGCATCGTTAGCAGGGAGAGGACAGCGCTCGAAACACAGTACGCGGTCGAGAAGCAGGTAAGCTTCGTTAGTAGCCAGGTGTGCGGTTAAGCTTCGTTAGTAGCCAGGTGTGCGGGTAGGCTTTGTTAGTAACCAGGGGGCCCGTTTAACTTTGTTAGTAACCAGGTTGAGCGGGTAAGCTTCGTTACCTAGCCAGGTGGGAGAGTAAGCTTTGTTAGTAGCAACAGGTGAGCAGGTAGCTTCGTTAAGTAGCCAGGTGAGTGAGTAAGCATTGTTAGTTAGACCAGGTGAGTGATGTAAGCTTTAGTTGATTAAGCCAGGCTGAGTGAGTAAGCTTTCGTTACTAGCTGCAGGTGGGAGAGTAAGCTTGTTAGTAGCCAGGTTTGAGGCAGGTAAGCTTCGTTAGTAGCTCAGCGTGAGTGAGTAAGCATGTGTTAGTAGCCAGGTGGAGTTGAGTAACTTTGTTAGTAGCCAGTGTGAGTGAGTAGCTTTGTTTAGTAGTCAGGTTAGCGGGTAAGTTCGTTAGTAGTTCAGGTGAGTGAGTTAAGCTTCGTTAGTAGTCAGGTGAGTGGAGTAAAGCTATCGTTTAGTAGCCCAGGTTAGCGGGTAAGCTTTGTCGCTAGTAGCTCAGGTGAGTGAGTTTAACTTCATTAGTAGCCAGGTGAGTGAGTAAGCTTCGTTAAGTACCGAGGTTGAATAGAAGTAAAGCTTCGTTACGTAGCCAGGGATGAGTGAGTAAGCTTCGTTAAGTAGTTCAGGTTGTGAGTGAGTAAGCTTTCGGTTAAGTAGCCAGCCGTGAGCAGGTAACCTTCATTAGCAACTAGTTGTGAACCATCCTGTGTTAGGTCACGCGATATTCGACCCGTTTGTGACCGTGTTTGCATTTGTCTGAGCAGCTCAGGATCAAGTGGTCCAGATCAGACTCGGTCCGTACCAAACAAACGGACCCTAAGTCCGGTGCTCGCTTCATTATGTACTGACCGGTGGGCAGTGTGTGATGACCGGCTTTGCATCGTCGTTGCAGTATTCGGAGTCCTGCTTCATCCAGTCGGCCCTGACGCATCTCGAGCAACGGGAGGCTGCGCTCAGGATGAGGCAGTCGCCGCCGGCAACGAAGCCCAAGCCGGTTGGAGAGGAAAGCAGAAGAGGAGGAAAACGAGGAGAGAAGGGACTGGAAGGAAGCCGGTGGTGTTCGGGGAGAAGGTGAGATGATCAATCGTACATTTGAGGAGGTGCGGTTAGAGTAGTACGCCGTTGGCAATGTCCCGTGGCTCGTTGTCAGAAACATAATCTCTAGTGTTTCCGTAGAGCGAACACTTCGCGTCTAGTAAGGCCACGTGTCTCAGTTCCCGTGATTTGTAGTTATACAGCGAGACAACCTCCATAGAACGGACACACCCGTATACGAAGAACAATATTAGTATCTCCTTTGAGTGATCCTTATATTATGCAGATTTGATGTTACTCGTGCAGGGCATGAAATTAACTTTTGAACAAGGGAGTCCAACGGACCCCCTGCCTCAAAAGAGCGGAGTCACGCAGCAAAATGAGGGAGTCCGCAGTCGTTTGAGGCTTCCAAAATTAAAGATATTAACAATAATTACATGTGCTTATTTTTAAGATTCATGGTGTTGCACGTCTGCCCAATTTTCTTTGGACATTAGCTTAAAAAAATACAGTAATTCCGCGAGGCCGTGCTCCGGAACGAACTAGTTAGTATAGCAGAATTTTCAGGGAGTCACCCGGACTCCTGCATATGTCAAATCAGGGAGTCCGACAGTAAATCAGGGAGTATTTGACTCCGGACTCCCGTTAATTTCGCACCCTGCTCGTGTAGAGGAAGCGATTTCGGCTGCGATAAGTAATGCATAAACAACGCGTCACACGGCGAGGTTTTTACCGCGTCGTTTGTTCTCGTTATCAAGGCGATAGTGGAATACGCGTCGGCCTTCGATGACCAAGTCGCCAACCCCGACGTGACCTTTGACCTGAGCGACGAGGCAGACAACTCGCCCGGCGAACCAATGGAGGAAGTCAGCGCGGATGTAGATGGCGCCGGCGCTACAGAGGAAGTCAGCGCGGATGTAGATGGCGCTGGCGCTACAGAGGAAGTCGACGCGGATGTAGATGGCGCCGGCGCTACGGAGGAAGTCGACGCGGATGTAGATGGCGCCGGCGCTACGGAGGAAGTCGACGCGGATGTAGATGGCGCCGGCGCTACAGAGGAAGTCGACGCGGATGTAGATGGCGCTGGGAGCTTTGACGGTTCGCCGCCGCCAGAGGTGATGCAGTGTGCCTGAGGAACGTCGGAGAGCGCGGGAATTTCTGAAAAAGCGTAGAGAGTAACGCATTATTAACACGTGCGCGTTCGAGATTTCAAGAAGCTCCGCGAAAACGGGGCGTCACGCAGTGTCGGGGGCGTTTCCGTGGTAACGTCGGGGCTCCGTCGTAACTTTCATTTACATTTTGTTAATAGTGCTAATCGTTGCCGTAGTAACGTGAGCTTTCTGACTGCGACGCTAGCGTCGCGTGTGATTGGAGTCGCTTCGTCAAAATCTCACTTGTTTCTTCAGTTCAACGTGGCTGACATACCTGTGGTGCCCTCTAGTGTCTGTCTGGGAAGTCTAGTGGTGGAGGCAGAGGGCGCCACTGAGCAGCGGGCGGAGCCGAGTAGGGGCAACGTGCCGAAGGACAATTTTTACTTCTATCAAGGTGAGCATGTAGGCTTTGTTTGTGCTTTGACTGTTGTTTATGACAAGGTCTTCTATGAACATGTTGTTCGATCTGTGAGCAAATGGGTACGTTGTGACCGGTCACTTGGAATCGAATCTGTCGTGGGTGCATGAGGATGGGCCACAGAGGCGTGCGCATCGCTTAAAGTGATTATCTTGCAAATAAAGCATCAAAAATAGATGCAGACGAATGAATATAGCTTCGTACTACGAGCATTTGCCGTTAAGCAAGAAATGCCAGCAAGTGCTCGAATTATCGGGAGAAAAATTATGGAAATATATCCAAAAAAAAAATATCAAGAGAAATCGTTGCTCTAACTCGTTCGTTATTAGCTCACCTTGACATCGTCAAGCTGAGCTATTGCCATGGGTCGTCGTCCGTCGTAGGTCCGTCCGTTCGTCCGTCAACATTTGGCTACGATCAACGATAACTCAAGAACCATTTGACCCACATGTTTGAAATTGGTTATAGTTGTTACTGCTATGCTCCCATATTGAACGTCCTATTTTGGAGCACGCCAGTCGACGTACTTTCGAGCCACGGCAATTTTTTGGCAAAAATGGGAATTGCCATTAGTCAGTTCTGGTTCAACGGATTTTGCTCATTTTTGGTATGTGAATGAATAAGGGCCAGGGGTTTTGATATTTAAAAAAAATTATGCAAATTC
>NW_014578703.1:12553-15340 GCF_000485595.1 Priapulus caudatus
CACTTCCCTACCTACCTACCTACCTACCTACCTACCTACCTACCTACCTACCCACTTCCCTACCTACCTACCTACCTACCTACCTACCTACCTACCTACCTACCCACTTCCCTACCTACCTACCTACCTACCTACCTACCTACCTACCACCCGCGTACTCTTCCACCAGCATCCATCTACATGTGTGTGATGCAGTGTGAAGCTGACAGCTGGCTTGCATTATGTATCAGGACGTGAGACAGCGGCTGCGCTACCTGCAGCACCTGCCGCTCACCTGTGAGTTCCAGCTGGCAGAGCTGCACCTCCGCTCGCCCCTCGTCTCGCGCCGCACGCTCGAATTCTTCGCAGGTACGGCGCACGCGCGCGCACGATTGTCGCTTGCCCCCGCGTACGTGCACTTTCTCACAGTGAGTGGTGCGGCGTGATCGCGTTGGGAAAGGTGCGTCCCCATGGTTCGCACAGTCCTTGAAAAGTCCTTGAATTTGAGGGGAGTCCCTGAAAAGTACTTGAATTTAGAAAATGTTGATTTTGTGCTTGAAAAGTTCTTGAATTTCATGAAAATGTTCTTGAATTTTTAGAAAGAATCCTTGCCTGTAATAAAAAGAAATTTTGTACCATAAATAATGTGCAAACCTCAATAAAAATTTCGTTAAATGAGCTTAAAAAGCTATAGACACGATAGACAGTTAAATGATGATCACAAATTACAGTAAGTCAGTAAAATCAGTCAGTAAATCAAGGTATGTTGTAGAAGTGACAGTGTTTAGAAGGCTTTATTAATGTGATCCAGGTAAGTTTTAGAGGGGACAGTGATTAAGAATGGGGTTATTAAATTAATCCAGGTATGTTTTGCTCTGTGTATGAATTCCGATAAAATGTCCGATAAAATGTCCTTGAATTTCTGATAAAATGTCCTTGAAAAGTCCTTGAAAATTTTTTCAGTCCTGTATGAACCATGGTCCCGTGCAGTAGAACTTGTGATAGATGATATGAAGGATAGAGGAAAAGGGAAAGGGTGACCCACCACGCGTGCTCGCTGCCTTTGGCCGGTTACTGATAATCACTGTCTGCTGTAAACTTTGCTTGGTGGGTCGTTGCATGGTACACCAGAGATGCCAACCACTACGATTTATTCGTATTTTATACGAATTTCTATTCCTTTTGCACCACTACGACCAGTTTGTATCAAACTACGAATTTCACTGTGATCGAAAAAAATAATTTTTTGTCCATTTATTGTCATTTTTTACCCTCAGAATGCAGGAAATTGCATCTCAGAATCAACATTTTTTCCGGGGGGCATGCCGGACCCCCATAGCAAACTCGGGTCACTGATTTGATGGCCAGAAACTACAGATTGCTTCAAATATGTGTTGGCATCTCTGGTACACTGACACAAACACATGTGTCAACAAACCTAGCGCGTGATTTTTTCTCGCGCGAGACAAGAACGCTGTCTCTGCACAAGGCTAGTAACCTGTTATATATTTTCGAGATAGCTACGAGTCTATAAATATTTGCTCTACTGTTACTAGACACACACTACACTATTTCGCGACGGTTTGAACATTTCATTATCTCGAATCTGAAGATGTGCGAGGAGCACGTTTGCTGTTTATCCGCTGTGTTATAGCCCGTAACTCGCTCCGCGTACGTCAGAGATGCCAACCACTACGATTTATCCGTATTTTATACGAATTTCTATTTTTTTTGCACCACTACGACCAGTCTGTATCAAACTACGAATTTCACTGTGATCGGAAATTTTTGTTGTTTGTTAATTATTGTCAATTTATTGTCATTTTTGACCCTCAGAATGCAGGAAATTGCATCTCAGAATCAAAAATTTTTTCGGGGGGCATGCCGGACCCCCCTAGCAAACTCAGGTCACTACGTGACCCTCGAAATACTAATTTGATGGCCAGAAACTACAGATTGCTTCAAATATGTGTTGGCATCTCTGGTACGTTATCGTCTGTCTCACCTTCTCCTTTTTTTGCAGACGACCTGCATCGGCGCACACAGGAGCGTCAGCGGCGGGCGCGCGACGAGCGGCGGCGGGAGAGCGCGCTGAGGGAGCGGGCGGACGCGCGCATGGGTCGCTACCCGAGCGCACGCGTCTCCCTCACCAGCCGACGCGACTTCCCTGAGTACAACGCCACTGGGCTGGCCGAGGATTGCTTCCCTCCTGTCGTCTGCATGAGTCCACCGAGCGCCGGTGAGTGGGGGAGGGAGAGAGGGGGAGGAGGGAGGGAAGGAAAGGGAGAGGGAGGGAGGGAGAGAGAGGGAGAAAGTACAACGCCACCGGGCTGGCCGAGGATTGCTTCCCTCCTGTCGTCTGCATGAGTCCACCGAGCGCCGGTGAGTGGGGGAGGGAGAGAGGGGGAGGAGGGAGGGAGGGAGAGGGAGGACAATGCCACCGGGCTGGCCGAGGATTGCTTCCCTCCTGTCGTCTGCATGAGTCCACCGAGCGCTGGTGAGTGGGGGAGGGAGAGAGGGGGAGGAGGGAGGGAAGGAGAGGGAGAGGGAGAGGGAGGGAGGGGGAGAGAGTACAACGCCACCGGGCTGGCCGAGGATTGCTTCCCTCCTGTCGTCTGCATGAGTCCACCGAGCGCCGGTGAGTGGGAGAGGGAGAGAGGGGGAGGAGGGAGTGGGGGAGGGAAGGAGAGGGAGAGGGAGGGAGAGGGAGGGGGAGAGAGTACAACGCCACCGGGCTGGCTGAGGATTGCTTCCCTCCTGTCGTCTGCATGAGTCCACCGAGCGCCGGTGAGTGGGAGAGGGAGAGAG
>NW_014578703.1:16563-20145 GCF_000485595.1 Priapulus caudatus
CGCGTGTGTGCGTGCGTGCGTGCAAGCGTGTGTGCGCGCGTGTGTGCGTGCGTGCGTGCGCGTGTGTGCGTGTGTGTGCGAAGCCGCTGCTGCAGCGCTCTGTAACAACGACCGATGTCTCTGCAGGCCTCAGCGTGAGTCCCGGTCAACCCACAGTGAGCACGTCCCCAGGCAGCAATGTCTCGAGCGATGGTGGCGTCCCCTCGTTCGCGCAGGTACGTTCTCTTGTTTGCCCACCGAGCTTGTTGCTGTATAGTGCCACTGCTAGGGTGAGCCACCAAGAAAGTTCGACTTTGTTACTAGCTACTCCTATACACTATAACTTACAATACTAACTGTTATACTATAATATTAGCTATTCTGATATGATGTACTTCTCTAATATACTATAAGTTATAGTACTAGCTACTAGACAATGACACTAGCTACTGCAATTTCCTGTAAGGGTGATTGGCCTCTACAGCATATCAACTCGTGGGACTGGAACGAAATTAAAGAAGTTTTCGAAAACTTCGACGAATATAATTGTCGTGAAGCCATTACAACGGGGAGTAATTGGGACTGGAACGAAATTAAAGAAGTTTTCAAAGACTTCGACGAATATAATTTGTCGTGAAGCCGTTACAATGGGGTGTGCGTGCATTAAATCCGCCTATAATCTACTTGTAAGCCCACCTGAGTATAGTTATTATTTCCTGAGCTCGTATATGGATCGTTACGCATAACTATCAAGTATCTCTCACATGACAAGCTGGACTGTTTACCAGAGAGCAAAGTGTCGATGACATTCGTCACTTCTTTTGTGAGCGTCGCATAGAAACAGGATGCGAAATTAACGGGAGTCCGGAGTCAAATACTCCCTGATTTACTGCCGGACTCCCTGATTTGACATATGCAGGAGTCCGTGTGACTCCCTGAAAATTCTACTGTACTAACTAGTTCGTTCCAGAGAACGGCCTCGCGGAATTACAGTATTTTTTCAGCAAATCTTTAATTTCGAATTTCAGACCACGGACTCCCTCATTTTGCTGCGGACTTCCTCTTTTTGAGGATAGGGAGTCCGTTGGACTCCCGTGATCAAAAGTTAATTTCTAACCCTGTAGAAATATAGTTATTTTTTCTTGAGCTCATATATGGATCGTTATGAATAACTATCAGTTGCTTTTACGTGGACTCGTTTACCACGAACAAGTTTTCGACAACATTAACGCGTTTCTCGAGCGTCGCGTCTCAGTTTCGCTCTTGCTCGTCGACAGATGCTGAGAGCCGGCGAGAAGAAGGCAGATCAGTGGCCAGCCGCGAAGACGACCGTTGCGGGCGAGCGAGCGTGGCCAGTAGAGGGCGCTGCCGGCTACGACGACGACGGCGGCGAGTACGCGGCTCCGGAGTATCAGTCGAGCTACGCCGACGCCATCGCTCTGGCGTTGGAGAAACTAGAGGTCTCGAAGCAGTCGGGTGAGCGCACGCGACGCAACGAATAATTAACGATTAACGTTAACGACGTGCTAATTAGATTTGCGTAAAATAACATTAGGTAAATTTTGGAAATATTATTGATTAATTGATTAAACTTTAACTACATAATAATATATTTTTTTAAATTGTTAATTGATTCGAATCTCTCGAGCGTACGTAACGCCTGACAATATTTCGCTTCGCAGTCGGAGCCGATGTTGCTGCAGCACCATCTAGCGGCGGCAAGAAGAAGCGGGGCAAGAAGAAACAAGTGACGCTCTTCTCGACCTCGATGGCTTGCTCCAAGAAGTGAACATCTCTCGCGGGGCGCGACCGCCGCCGGAGGGTCGGAGAATGATGCAGAGATACATATGCTTAGACAAATTTTCGCGAGCCGCGAACCATGACTGTCTACACGCACGGAGCTTTCACATAGTCATCGTCTCCGTTCTCCTAGCATACGGTCAAACCTGTGTTAGTGGTCACGCCCATGAAACAGACACCTGTCTATAAAGGACACCTTTGGCGTGTTTTCCTCGAGCGACGGTTATGCTGTGAAGTCACCTTTATAGAACGGACTCTCTCGTCTTTAAAAGACACATTTGGAGATTCATTTGAGTGTTTCGCTCACACACAGGTTTGATCGGTATTTAATCGGAAGAGGCACATTTTAAATATTTTTTGTTTCGAGCGGTCATACAATATTGGGTGCCTGGTATCGCGACCGCTTTGAATGCTTGACGCATGATCCAATAGATCCGGACGGTAACCGGTCAAGCAGTCGCGGCGTGGTCAGTGCAGCGTAGCATCGGCAGCATCTCGGCTTTCTCGACTCGCAATCCGGTGTTTTCGTCTCGCGAGATTGCGCGCGGCATGTTGCGCTTCTCGACGAAGCTGGGAGGCTTCCTCGGCGATATCTCGCGTCGCTGGTTGTTGCTGGCTGATGGGGAAGGGCGGCGGGGGAGGGTGTCGCGAAAAATCACCAGCAGTCATGACCATCGTCTAAGTCGATAACTGTCATAACTGCTGCTCGTGTTTTTTTGCGGTACGCTTCACTGCAAAAGCCGTGACGTATTTCGATTTGCGGTGACTTAACTGTAGTCGTGATGTTTCTGGCAGCAGATCGACCCGCATGTGAGCGGCTGCGCGCGCGTGCACACGCGTAATCTCGCGGCAGACGTGAGACGAAGTTAACGGCGCCATTGCGTGGCGAGGTAGTGGTAGTGGTGGTGGTGGTGGTGGTAGTAGTAGTGGTGATAAGGGCCGCGTGTGAATCCAGCACAGACGAATGCACGGCTTCATCTGCACGCGAGACATCGTCGGCGTCGCCGTGTCTCGATCTCGGATTGTCGGCGTCTCGCCGCGCGAGGCTTCGATCTTCAGCGGCCGGAATGCGGCGGCCGGAGTGCGGTGGCACGCGAGAGAGGGTTAATCATCCGCTGTTTCGTGGATTAGACGAGGAGATGCGATGAAGGGGTTTTAAGAGCCAGAACGTGCACGCGATGCTAGGAATGCTGCTGCTAATGCTGTTACTGCCGCTGCTGCAGCGGCTGCTGCTGCCGTTACTGCTGCCGTTACTGCTGCTGTTACTGCTGCTGTTACTGCTGCTGCTGCTGCTGTTACTGCGGCGGTGGTGGCTGCCGTTACTGCTGCTGCAGCGGCTGCTGCGTCTGCTACTGCTACCAGGTTTTCATTATGGAAGTAATTTGTTTTCGCCTACAAATCGACGGTGTTTGTATTTTTGAGTTGCGCTTAGTTGAACAATAAAAACGTTGCAGAAAAACGGAGTTTCTTCGTGGTGAATACATTGGGTTTGCTTTGTATTTCGTCGTAAATTTTAAGAACGAAGCAAGTGTCACGAATCAAGATGATTTCCTCCATGGTTTTAAATAGATGGGGTGGAAAACAAAAATGGACACTGCAGACGGGGTTATATATTTAGGAAAAATAACGTATAGATTTTGCGTTCTCACGGCACATATATTACAGGCTCATAATTTACAAGATATCGTACATACAATTCATGATATAAGTTGTAATTTTTTACACGAGGTCGTACATGCAGGAAAATAAGTTTTACAAGATATATATATATATAGGCCTATATATATATATATCTTGTAAAAC
>NW_014578703.1:21529-25301 GCF_000485595.1 Priapulus caudatus
GAGAGAGAGAGAAAGAGAGATGGTGAGCGGGAGCGAGTAAAACTAATTGTCGCTAATGTTGGTGTAAAAACGGATAGCAATTACGGTTCAATATATATCGATAAAAAATGTGTTATCGTAAGACTGCTACCTTGTATCCGTTTCTATAGGTATGTTTCAAATATCTTAATTTGGTTGACGTCTACAAAAAGCTAGGCGCGACGGTTTCTTTGTTTCTTAGCAAAAGTTTTGGAAAACGGGAAAAACTAGACAAATATACCCTGAATCTGCGGTTATTAAGCATGAATAAAGCATATATGTCATACATGCGCCGAAACTTTCAACTTATTAATAATTGATTTTAGCGTCATGCTTATTCAGGCCTGCTGATCAATAATTTGTGAGCGACCAATCACAGTGAATGACAACATTAACCGCCAATCAAGTGTCCGATGACACTCCGTGTACAAATATAAAATAACATGTCAGCGCCCAATATTTGGGTCGCGATAGGCTGGTCTATAGAAATATATAGGCTCTATAGAATCTCTATGCTCTATAGAGTCTAACTAGTGTATTATTTCCTTGGGCTGCTCAGACGGCTAACTGCTCACGGACCACGTTCAACTACACAGAACACAACCCACGCCGTGGCTTTGTTATTCTCAAACAAAATGAGTTAGCTACGTATACGGCCCTGTATATGTTAATTTTTACTCGATATATCTTAGAGATAGAGAGAGAGAGGGGAGAGAACGAGAGAGAGAGGGGAAGAGAGAGAGAGCGATAGAAGAAGCCTCTGTGAATAACACAGATGCTTGAAATCTGCCCCTTGCTAGGAGCCTCAGAAAGGGTAGAAAATGATGAAGTTGCACGAGATGTCTTACGTACAGGAGTTAAGTTATGACGAGGTAGCGAAACGATTTAATTACAGTACACAGCTGCCATACAACAACAACAACAACAACAACAGCAGCAGCAACAACAGCAGCAGCAGCAACAACAACAACAACAACAACAACAACAACAACAACAACAACAACAACAGCAGCAGCAACAGCAACAACGACGACGACGACGACAACGCGCGCGGCCTCTGAACGCGTAGGCCTACGTCGTCTAGACTGCAATTATGACAACACGAATCATGTCTTTCCGCACGTAATCACTAATTAGAATGAGCGTGGGAGTGCTCGCGGCTAGCATTACTACACCTCGTTATCGTTGCTTGGTATTGTTGAACAGTCTCGACGAGCAATATCTTCTAAATGTCGCGAGAGTGTCATTGTCAAGGCTGCACGACTAAAACCCAATTAGCGGGTATAATAATCGGGCGGTATAATAATTGGCAGATGTAACAATTAGCAGTTAACTAAAAGCTGTCTTAGCTGTCTTTTGTAAAGGCGGGGGAAAACGCAACGAAGAAGAAGTACTGTCAGATCGTGTGACGTCACGTCAGCCACGAGGACAATCCTATCCAAAAACACATCTATGCAATGCAGACCTACAGACAGCCAGACATCTCCTACATCGGTATTCATAAGTTACGCCGTATGTAATGGATAGCGTGTAGGATTCAATAGATAGATTGATTGCTCATTTTGCTGCCCTATTCATCATGTCACTTGATATTCTCGATAAATGAATAATATGACGGTGCTATATGCGATTTAGTGTGTGTGTGTGTGTGTGTGTGTGTGTGTGTGTGTGTGTGTGTTTGTGTGCGTGTGTGCATGTGCGTGCGTGTGTGTCTGCGTATGCGCGGTGGGGGGTGGGGGGGGGTCTGTATGTAGGTGTGTGAGCGTGTTTTGCTTCATGATATCACATAGCCATCACATATTTGTTCACTAAGTACAGCTATAACCATCTCAACCAACGGGTTTCCTATCACGTTATATATATATATATATATACACGCAATGATTGCTACACGTCAATGAGTAGGAAAAAGAAGAAGCGCGAGAATGTGGAATGACGCAACCTGTGCGTTCAC
Organism: Priapulus caudatus; assembly: GCF_000485595.1. Taxonomy (NCBI): domain Eukaryota; kingdom Metazoa; phylum Priapulida; class Priapulimorpha; order Priapulimorphida; family Priapulidae; genus Priapulus; species Priapulus caudatus. The sequence goes on from NW_014578703.1 coordinate 23,502, forward strand.
CATCGCATATAGACTGACCCCATACGTCGTCGTCGGCATCAGCCCGAGCGGCGTCAACCTATAGACAGCTACGCGTATGTGTACCTACTGAGCCAGTCTACACCGCATCCCTCCGCCGTATTCCCAATCTCCAGTGTCTGTGTTGTCGTTGCCATGGGCAACAGATGCCCTGGCAACAGCGACCAGCGCAGCCAACGGCGTCGTCGCCTCACCGCCGAGGATGCGGAATTACCGCGAGATCTCGCGAGTCGATCGTGAGTTTTCGATTTCTTGCGTCGGAAGGCAGCGCTGCGTTTTATATACATACGAGTACGGATCGAAGCGCGATATCTATTTACAACAATGATGCGGAATAACAGCACAGCGCTTGTCGGCAATCAGCCCAGGGCGCTGGTGGCAACCTGGCCGGCCACGTCTACTCCACAGGCACTTGGAACGTCTCAATAAAAAAAATAATGGTAAATAAACACGAAATGTACCAAAGTCTTAATGTTTCTCTACTGTATTTCGCCTATGATCACCTGTAAATGCCGGTCAAATGCTCATCTGCAACACACAAGAACACCCAACGCCCGCCCGCGCTGTGCTGCGTGCACAAACAACATGAATAAGAGAGAGCTTATAAGAGATAATAGAGCTTATAAGAGATAATAACTCTCTTATTCATGTTGTTTGTGCACGCAGCACAGCGCGGGCGGGCGTTCGGTGTACTTGTGTGTTGCAGATGAGCATTTGACCGGCATTTACAGGTGATCATAGGCGAAATACAGTAGAGAAACATTAAGACTTTGGTACATTTCGTGTTTATTTACCATTATTTTTTTTATTGAGACGTTCCAAGTGCCTGTGGTCTACTCCATGATAGATCAACTGCTAGACTCGCCCATGTCTAAATTGCAAGATCGAAGAATGAGTCGACGCGGCGATCTTTATCCAGTCTCAATTGAGGCTAAGGTTTTACACAAGTCTCTACCTCTCACCGCACAGTAGTAGTCATATATGTCCTTTTCGGAACTCGGCTGTGGTCTCGCTTGAGGCTTCAGTCTCACCTTAGACTCGCTTCACGCATGTACCTCGCTCTGCTACACGTAATACGTTCGACCGCGAAACGAGTCGGGCTGCAGTCTCATTCGAGGTTTTTGTCTCACTTGAGGCTCATGTCTCGCACAAGTTTCTATATACTTCTCCGCAGAGCTCTCGCCCCGCTACACTCTGTTGCTTGACTGCTGCGCACCGCGGCGGGGTTCTTATATTCAGTTTTACTCTTGGCCCCAGTCTCAACTAAGACTCAGGTCTCAGCCGACCTCACCACTACAACGAGCGGCTGCGGAACGGGTCGGGGCTGCGGTCTCGCTTGAGGTTCGTCTCACCTGAAGCACCAGTCTCACCTGAGTCTCAGCCGACCCCACCACTACACCGTATACGTGCGGCTGCGGAAAGGGTCGGGGCTGCGGTCTCGCTTGAGGCGGCCCAGCGCCAGCATGAGTCGCGATCGCTCCTTCGGCGGACTCACTTCCGCACTGCGCATCTTCTCCAGCCGCTTCTGCCAGTTCTTGACGGCGCGGTAGGCGTTGTCGAACACCACCGACACCTTCTCGATGTCCTCGCTCGCCGCCACCTCGAAGTGTAGACACTTGAAGCGACGCGCAATCGCGTTGCCGTCCTCCAGCGCCACCTGTAGGGGGAAAGAGAAAGTTGTAAAGAGCGTGTGTGAGTGGCGGAGTTCGTTATCTCTCATCCTTCTTCTCCGTCTCCGCCTCTGCCGCCTCCTCCTCCTCCTCCTCCTCCTCCTCCTCCTCC
>NW_014578703.1:25824-28324 GCF_000485595.1 Priapulus caudatus
TATATATATATATATATATATACGCCTAGCTGTATCTCCACGTGTGTCCTATTGGTCATTGTGTGAGAGAGAGATTACCGCGTCCTCCCCACGCCCGCTGGATGTTTTTGGCAGGTCGGTCAAGTATGGTGGCCGAGATGGTATATCATATCACCAGCTATCGCCGCCCAAGTTGTCAGACGATATAACAGAGGAGTTAGTAATAATCATGTCGCTAGCTTTTAGTCGCGAGGTAAGCAGCAAAGAAATACGTTCAAGGTCATTCGGGGCAAGCTTAGGTCAGAGGTCATCTGATCAAAGTGACGGGTTATAAAACATTGTTCTGACCTTACGTAACTGTTCATTGCCCTAGGGTCGCCGTCAGTGACGTTTATCTGTTTCCTACACGGCCTCTTACTCTTGCGCATAAACTTTCGCTGCCCTCCTCGCCTTGGCGGCTATTTTCTCTTTTTTTCTACAACCGTTCGGCTGCTTTGCTTCCTCCTAGTTGATACTTAATTGTTTCCCTTCGTGCGATGCCTCGCGTGTGTCGTATCAGCACCCGCATTGACTCTCGTAAGTGCTTCCACTTCAACCTACCTATAGCGCATCGTTTCCTCATTCTCTGAAACTCTTCTTGCAGTTGCTTCCCGTTCTTTATAGAAACGCCCGTTTCTACAGAATTGCTCGTTTCTCTCCTAACTAAAGTGGTTATTTTGTTCAGTACGTGGCTGTTTTCCTTCCGACTAACCTATAAGGCTGTTAAAGCGCCTTCCTCTCTGCTTGCCGTTGTTCCCTCGAAGAAGGGAGATTCTCCTCTTTAGCTTCTTACTCGTGTTTCTCCTTTCGACCAACTTCTTCTTGCCACTTTAATTAAGAAATTCCTAGCTGTTCAACCTATAATCTATTGTTTTTCTCTCCGCTGAATAGCTCGTAATTTAGCCTATAGATGAACTCTTACTTGCTCCTTGAGTAACCTCTTGCCCCCCCCCCTTCTAATTGCTGAATCCCTCGATAGCCCCCCCCCCCCCGGGCGCGCGTGCTTGCACCGACACAGATAGGTACGGATGTCTAGGGCTCTCTTCCCTCACGTCAATCACTGCTTCCTGCCATTGCGGAGTGCATCCGCGCAGCAAGTCCGCCGTACGTGACAGAGCGGGCCGATGCTGATGACGCTATAGCTGTTGTTTACAATCGATGCCACAAGATGGCGTCGCATCGAGAACGCGATGGGCTTGAGGCATCGTAATTAAGAAGAAGACGGGAGAAGGGCATGTAGTGCGCCGTGCGCATGCGTACTGTGATCGCATCGCGGCGTCTGTCTCTGCGGGCATGTATTGCACCGTTTTAGCTACTTACGTAACGTACTTAGGTAACGATATATTGTTTTAATTTTTTTAGTAGCGTTGCCGACGTGTGGCAGGCTGCCTTCACGCATGTAATGCTGATCGATTGTTTCGGCTCGGCTCGTGTTTGTTTGTAAGCAGAGAGAGAATCGGCGGGCGGTTGTGTTACGAGAGAAAGCGCACGAGAGGAAGGACGATCGAGAGATCGAGCGAAAGAGAGCGAGAGAGAGAGAGAGAGAGAAAGATGGAGAGATAGAGGGGAGAGAGAAAGAGAGAGAGAAAGAAAAGGAGAACGCGCGCAAGCGTACGAGAGAGAAAGGCAGACGGACAGAAACAGACACACGCGCGCACACGTACACACGCACACATAAGGGGAGAAAGAGAAAGAGCTAGACGACGAGAGATAACGAGAGAGATTTTTATTGTAGTAATTCAATCATACCTCGTCCGGGGGGGCCGGGGAATAAAACGCGTGAATCAGCTGCGATGAATTAATTACCATAAAAGCCACGGAATCTAGACGCATTTCACGAAGTACTTTGATCAACGACGTTCTAGATGAATTGCCTCGCTTCACAATACGCGAGTTTTATAGGTAGAAACGCGCGTTTAATTTGTCAAAGCGAAATATTGAGTAGATAGTTAATAATAATAATAATAATAATTAATCTAAATATACTAATCTGTTGCCGACTGTTGCGGCACGTTGCTGTATGTCCGCAAGACACTGAGATTTCTACTGAAATCAAGAACGCAAAGCTACGATTTCTTGACCCTATTAATTTTACTCATCCGTTCTTCTTCCTCCTCTCCCCTGGGAGGGTGTGTGGAGAAGCGTAGCATATAGCAAAACAATGAGAAGATGCATGGAGAAGGATGACACGCAAGGCAAAATTAGGGAGGATGCACGAAGAAGGAGTTGCATATAGAAATATGGGGAGGATGTATGAAGTACGGGGGGCATATAGAGCAAAGTAACTAGAGGGTGTATGCAGGGTATCACGAAGCAAAATAATGGAGAATAAACGAATAAGAGTAGCATATAGAGTAAATAAGGCGAGGTTAGACGAGGGAGGGTAGAACGTAACAAAATAAAGGTCGAGTGTACGAGGGAGGGCATCGCATGCACAAACAAGCCGGTTAGTACGCGGCCAGATTACCCTATTCAAGTTATT
>NW_014578703.1:35567-38740 GCF_000485595.1 Priapulus caudatus
ATCATAGAAGCTAGTGTGAGTGTGTGTGTGTGTGTGTGTGTGTGTGTGTGTGTGTGTGTGTGTGTGTGTGTGTGTGTGTGTATGTGTGTGTGCGCGCCGCCGCAGCGTACCACTGTTTGCAAGCGGTCTCGTAACTATTACTGCAATAGAGAGATCCACGTTCTATTACGAAGTACGTTTACAGGCTGTCTCTTAACTACTACCGCAATAGAACCAACTAGCGCTCTATTAGAAAGTGAAGAGACTACATTCGCCGGCTGTTTCATAAATACTATAGCGCAATAGAGAGATCCGCGCTCTATCACGAAGTGAAGTGTCTAGGTTAACGAGCTATCTCATGACTAAAGCTCAGTACTAGCTCACTCCTATGAATAGTCTGAACAACCTGTTTATAGCCACCGATATCATATCAAGAGCGTATTAAGAAGCCTTCTTAATACGCTCTTGATCATATATATCATGTTTACGGCATATCTATGTCATACATTATATATATATAACATATGATATACATCATGCATATGTATAGCTCCCTAGAGTCGCCGGAGAGCACGTCGTCGTCATGCGTCACGTGACACACCACGCAGACGCTTGTTCGCGGGTTGTTCGGGGGTTGTGGGGTAAATAATGAGATCGTGGAGATTCGTCGTGCGATAGAATTATAGGCAGAAGCCCAAGCACAGCAGCAATAGATGTGATCGATAGATGTGATCGATAGATTGATCGATAGATAGACCGATAGATGTGATCGTTATTAGTCCGAAGCTTACCGCGCGGTGACGCAGACGTTAGGCCTACATATCTAATCTTTCGACGAGAACGATGGAAAAGCAACTTAGGCATTATGTGGGGCAAGTCAGTCATAGAGCGCCGGGACGGGGAATCGGCTCAAAAATTAAAGCGTTTATGTGCTTTTATTTTATTAGTTTCATTTAATTTAATTAAAATGTTATTCACTTTTTTTCAATGGAAGAGGTTATACTCTTAGAACTCTTTGCGATTGTTGATATCAGAAACTAGAATCCTTAATTGCTGCTTCTGACAGTGCGGGTGGCCTTGTCATGTGTGCATTCTTGCGACAGCGGGGGAATTTTTAATGGGAGTCTTCTGTATGGCGTAAAGTCTCGTTGCAATGCGGCCATTTCACGTGCGTGCCGGGAAAATTTTGTTTACAGTAAAAAATATGGGAGAATTTATTACAAGAACATCTGCTGATTCATGAGATGTTTATCGTATATGCATAGCCGCCAATGGGAAATGATTTCCCATCGTAATACCCAAAAGGCTGCTATTTTGCGAACTTACATCAGTCCGGTGGGAGAAATCAACTTCGCCCAGATTGTATTGTGCCAGTTATACAGGAATAATTAACGTATGCGTAATCCTTCGAGGAGAGCAATAGAATAATGAAGGTTGCTATTTTGCCGAACTTAATTACACTTCAGTGCCGCGGGAGAAATCAATTGCACCCAGCATGCACTGCGCCAGTTACATGATTAACGCGCGAGTTATCTTTCAGCGAACATCGTCAACGGCGGCACCTGCTGATAGTTAAAAAATTACAATTATCTCTATCAGCGCTGAGCGCTATCAACTTTCCGCTCCCCCCTCATAATTACCCATCCACTTCGTCTCCCGAGTCACAACGCCTTCTGATTATTTCCTCGCGCAGTGTCTATAAATAGCTCAACACGCCGCGGTACGGCTAATAATTATGATCACCCCCCCTCTCCCAGTAAGCGGCCGACGTCATTGTGACGTCAGTAGCGCAGAATTTCGCACCATAACTCCGATCCACGCGGGAGCGCCCTGCGGGAGACTCGTAGTTGTCTTTTCTCTCCTTTCCTTGATCTAAGTCAAGTGAAGGTAACACGTTTTTTGCTATGAGCGCCCCCTCGCGGCGTTTAGCGCGTGACCTCCGCATGACCTCCGAGTGACCTCCGAATGACATGCGCATGACCTTCTTATGATGTCTACGTGACCTCAGGCTTCGTAAAACATGCGCATAACGTCGGAGAGAGCGATAAAGCGCGTGTGCGTGCGTGTGCGTGCGCGCGCGCGCGCGCGCGCGTGTGTGTGTGTGTGTGTGTGCGTGTGCGTGTGCGTGTGTGCGTGTGCGTGTGCGTGTGCGTGTGCGTGTGCGTGTGCGTGTGCGTGTGCGTGTGCGTGTGCGTGTGGCACGAAGTGATAAGGCTGGGCACGGCGCATAGCAACGACCGACGCCCCGTCTCTACTCCCACGCCCCAACTAGCATCACACATAGCGGCCGAGCCGGTGGCCCTGGGCGGTGCGATCCCGGACTAGGCGAACCGGTTCTCCTGTGACGGACGTTGTTATGAACAACCCCCTCCCCCAATAACAAGACAAGCGATCTATTTCGGATGTAATAAACACACCTCCAACACACAGACAGAACAACATCAACGATCATATCAAGAGCTAACAATCCCTTTATAATCACTAATCATACCTGGTATTATTAGCTCTTGATCATATTAATAAACACGCGATCTCGCACCAATAACAACGCACAAGAGGCTGCACTAGAATGCCCCGCATCGATATGTAATTAAATGCATCTCGGCTGCGAAAAACAACAAACTGCGGCGACATTCCCGGCGTACTCTCGATTCAATTCTCCGTCTGCGGCGGGGCGGCGGCGGGCGACGGACGAATATCCTATCGTATATGGCTGTGGATCAGTCACGCGCAGGACGCTGCCGCAGCGCGCGAGGGTCGGACCGAATCCGTGCTGTGTGCCTCGACTGGGGTCTGGAGTTCCCGCGTGAGGGCGCGCGGGCGGGCCCGGCGTGACAGTGCGCGCTATTGTGTTTTTTCGCGAGTCTGCTGAATGCGCGGCTAGTGTAGTGTGGCGCAATGCGGGTAGTGCGCCGGCAGGGCGCGCGCGCCCGTCACAGCGGGCGTGCGCCGGGTCAGCAGGGGAGCGGTCAGCGAGCTGGGGGTCGCGTCATTTGCTTGTCGCCCGTCGCCGTCGTCGCAGTAGCAGTAAGTGGGTAAGTAGTGGGAGCAGTAGCAGTAGCAGTACGCAGCAGCAGTAACAGGTGAGGGCGGTGAAGCAGTAGGCACGTAGGCGAGTATAAAGCGGTGCAGTAACACTAGCCAGTAGCAGTAACCAGGTAACAGTAAGCACATAGCCAGATAGCATATAGGGC
>NW_014578703.1:38765-42183 GCF_000485595.1 Priapulus caudatus
TGATGTGTGCGAGCGAGCAGAAACTTTCGCCTTCGATCGTGGGCCAACGCACCCTAATTCACATCAGGCTACAACTACAGCGCTACAGTTTACTGACGCTGGAAGCGATCGGGAGGTATCAGCCGGCCGAATTAGGTCTCATCAGCTCCTCAAGCTTAAAGTTCCGACCACACACACATACACACACACACACACACACACACACATACACACACACACACACACACAAACACACCACCACAACACACGAGTGCGCGCGCGCACACACACACACACACAACACACACACACACACACGTGCGCGCACACACACACACACACACACACACACAAGCGCGCGCACATACACCAAACACGTCACGCACGCAAGACAGCACAGAAGCGCGCACACACACACACTACACCGACCACACACACACTTACACGGTGCGCGCACACAACACAGCACACACACACACACATAACACACACACCACATCCACACAACCACACACACACAACACAGGGGCACACAAGCCGCGACACACACACACAGCACACACACACAAAAGCGTGCTGACACACACACACACACACACGACACACACACACATACACACACACACCATTTACACACATCACACACACACACCACACACACACACCACGCAAGCGCCGCGCGCGCAACACACACACACAACACGCACACACCAGCGACCACAGCACACACACCACGCGCGCGCGCACACACACGACACACACACACACCACACAACACAACTACACATCAAGCGCGCGCACACACACACACACCAATCGCGCGCACACACACACACAAACACGTAGAGCACGCACGCGACACACACGCGCGGCGCACACACAGCAGCCGACCGCCAAAACGTACGCCACGGCCACGCACGCGCGAACGCACGCACGCACACACGAACACACACACACACACACACACACAACAACACGGTGCGCCGCACGCCAACACGACATACCACAACCACGCGGCGCAACGGACACCGGCGCACCACAGAACACGCACGCACGCACGCCACGCAACGCACGCACGCCACGCAGGCACTGCATTTCTTGCGTCAGTGTATAAGAGCATCACCCAACCTTCGGTTTGCACTCACTCACACACACAACACTGAGTGACTCACACTAATATCTTATTGGTTTCCAATGTCACGTGACTTTGCATCAAAAAGCCCCCCCCCCACGCTTAGGCAAAGCCTTTCTTAATGTAGAAACACCTCTTCCACCCCCAACAACAGAACATTACGACCTTGCGCCCCTTACGACTGCTGAGAGAACATGACCCGCCTCCCCAGATAAACAAGGCGAAAAGCGATCTATTTCGGACATGCTAACTAACACGCACCTTCCAACACACAGACGAGGAACAACAATACGAACGATCATATCAAGAAGGCTGACAACCCTTTTATAATCACATAATCAGTACTGTGTATTATAGCTCGTTTGATCATATTAAATAGACACGCGACTCGCCCACCAATAACAAACGCATCCCACAGAGGCTGCCCACTTGAGACTATCCCGCATCGGCATATGTAATTAAATGCATCTCGGTGCGAAAAACAACAAACTGCCGCGCGACATCCCCAAGCGGCACTCTGCGATCAATCTCTCGTCTCGGCGAGCGGGCGGCGAGGCGACGACGAATATCAAGTATCTAATAGCGGGGATGCAAGCGGTCACGGGCAGCAGGACGACATGCGCGCAAGCAGCCAGAACGAACCAAACCAATCTGCTCTCCTATGTCCCCGCCCGTCGGAAGAGCGCGGTGCGCGCTGAACGTGGCTATTCGCTTTTTCGCCTTAGCTGCGCGCTGTAGTCGTCGTAGCAGTAGCAGTAGCAGTAGCAGTAGCAGTAGCAGTAGCAGTAGCAGTAGCAGTAGCAGTAGCAGTAGCAGTAGCAGTAGCAGTAGCAGCAGCAGTAGCAGTAGCAGTAGCAGCAGCAGCAGCAGTGGCAGTAGCAGTAGCAGTAGCAGCAGCAGTAGCAGTAGCAGTAGCGGGAGCAATAGCAGTAGCAGTAGCAGTAGCGACAGCGGCAGCGGCGGCGGCAGCAGCAGCAGCAACAGCAGCAGCATCAGCAGCAGCAGCAATAGTTGTTGTTGGAACAGCAGCAGCATCGTCATCATCATTATCAGCAGCAGCAACAGTAGCAGCAATAGTAGCAGCAATAGTAGTTGCGGTAACAGCAGCAGCATCATCATCATCAGCAGCAGCAGTAGCTGTTGTTGTAACAACAGCAGCATCGTTATCATCATCAGCAGCAATAGTAGTTGCGGTAACAGCAGCAGCATCGTTATCAACAGCGGCAGCAGCAACAACAGTAACAGCAGGAGAAGGCTATGACACAGCCGTGGTTTCCATCGCGCGGGACAACGCTTGATGAAAAAGGGAAGGCGGCGGTGACTTTTGATATCCATTCCGGCGGCGATGCCATAGATTAAAATAGAGAAGAAGTATCCTAGCTTCGATTTAATTGATAAAACCCCATCAATAGACCTTTCTTAAGAAAAAAGAAGAAGTCCGTGCATGCAAGGTGCCCGCTACATATACCATTTAGTACACAATTTGACTACGGTAGTGTGTAAGCGCCTGCGCAATATCTCACCAAAGGAGTCATATTGTGTAACAAATATGCATTCAATATGGTTATGGGGTATCTAAGCATAGGTTTCTCTGATAAATTCTTGTTAGTAGATTTGTGTTTATAAATGGGAGAGCGCCCTAGCCTGCAGGGTGGAAAACTGCTACTTCGCCTCCTCCCCGTCGACCTTTTTGCCTCCCTTGTGCGATCATTCTCCCTCTTCTTCTATCCCACTCAGCTATCTCCCCGGCCGCGTTCGGTCAGTCTCACGTCTCTCTCTCCCCCAGAAAGCTATATTATCTAATATCTTTTCCATCTGTACTGCGCGCCTGAAACGGTGCCCGCGCATGCGCAATATCATCCAAAAGGACTAATATTTTGCAAATATTATGCATTTAAAATAGAGAGGAGGTATTATAGCCTTGATTTACATGATAAAGCCCTATCAGTAGACCTTGCTTAAGAAATAGGAAGAAGTCCTTGCATGTAAGGTGCCCGTGCATATACCATTTACTACACAATTTGACTACGGTAGTGTGTTAGCGCCTGCTCAATATCTCACCAAAGGAGTCATATTGTGTAACAAATATGCGTTCAATATGGTTATGGGGTATCTAAGCATAGGTTTCTCTGATAAATTCTTGTTAGTAGACTTGTGTTTATAAATGGGAGAGCGCCCTAGCATGTTGGGTGGTAAATTGCTACTTCGCCTCCTCCCCGTCGACCTCTTTGCCTTCCTTGTGCGTCGATCATTCTCCTTCTTTTTCAACCTTACTCAACTATCTCCCCTGCCGCGTTCGGTCAGTCT
>NW_014578703.1:42208-44171 GCF_000485595.1 Priapulus caudatus
ACCTATCCTGAAAATTTTATTAATTAATTCATTAGTTAATTAATTAATTGGATCCGGATCACCACCAAAATGTAATCAATTCTAAGTTACCCCATCTCTGACATATCCTAAAAATTTTATGACAATCCGTCCATAACTTTTTCAGTTAGACTGTACCACCCACAAACCCACAAACCAACAAACAGTCAAACACACGCCGGTGAAAACATAACCTCCTGCCAACCTCTTGGCGGAGGTAATAAGAAGTATAATGCAGCAATTTAACCATAAAAAGTGAACAGAATTACTTATATTTTGTGAAAAAGTGGAAATATTTTTTTCCATTTTTTACTATTTACGGTGACGTAATCACTTTAATTAAGGAATACGTGTGGTGAGGAAGAGGGAGGGAAGGCATAGGTGCGGTGGTGAGAGGTTAAGGAATGGGCGTGGTGGTGAGGGGTTAAGGAATGGGCGTAGTGGTGAGAAGAGGGAAAAGGCATGGGAGTGGTGAGGAGGGGGAGGGAAGGAATGTGTGTGGTGATGAAAGGAAGGAAGAAAGAAATAGGCTTGGTGACAAAGGGAAGGAATAAGGGAAGATGTGATGATTAGGAAGAAAAAGAGAGCCGTTGACATGAACATTAATCTTGTTACAAGTATCTCGGGAAATATCCCGAACATTCGATGTCTGTCATACGTCCGACGTGTGGCTTGATGCTGAATGACCCGACATGAGAGAATGACATGAGTGGTACGGATGATGATGATGCACTGATAGCTAACTGGCAGCAGATGTCAGGCGCGGACACTGTTTGCGTATGGCTACTAAAAGCCTTCTGAACACAAATGGGTCGATGCTATTGCCTCGACGCTACTCTCATTCTTTTCCTCTCCATCGCATTCTTCCTTCTCGTTTCTCATACTGCTTGCTCTTCGCTACCCCTCCCATCCCCTCCCCCTTTCCTCCCCCGCTTCCGTTTTCTGCGATATCCCAACTCCTCCCGTCTCCTCTTACTTTTTTTCTCCTTCTCCTCCTCGTTATCCCCCTCCTCCCCCCCCCCTCATCATGCTCCTCGTCCCCCTCCTCCTTGCCCTCTTCGCCTTTCTCGCAATTGCCTCTTCTCTGAATCCGTTTTAATCTCCTTCTTCGTACCCATTTTCTTCCTCTTCTTCTCCCACCTCTTTTAATCTTAGATCTTCTCTTTTTCTCTCTCTTTTTTTCCTCTTAGCGGATAATTTCTTCCACCAGTCGACTGTCAGGAGTATAATATAGCAGTGCTTCGCCCACTCGGCACAATTATGAGCGTAAAAGCTTTATAGCAGTGGCAACACTGATGGAGAGCGCGTGGGTGTGCAGGGAGGGGAAAGTCCCCAAAGAGCTTTCAAGCAGTCTGATTAAGCTTCCAGTGGTCACGTGCAATGTGCGTGCAAGCGAGAGAGGAATAGAGAGGAATGGAGGCAAAGACAGAGAGAGAAGGATAGAGAGAGAGAGAGAGAGAAATAGGAAGGAATGGGATAAAAAGATAAAAAGGAAGGGGAAGTGAGCGAGAGAGAGAGAGAGAGATTGAGTGAGAAGAAAAGAGCGATCATGCGATCGAGAGAAACAGAGACGGAGAGAGAGAGAGAAGAGAAAGAGAAAGCGAGGGAGAGGATAGAGAGAGAGAGAGAGAAAGAGAGAAAGAGAGAAAAAGATAGAGAAAGAGAGAAAAAGAGAAGAGAGCGAGAGGAAGGGAGAGAGAGAGAGAGAGAGAGAAGAAAAGAGAGAGAAGAGAGAGAGAGAGAGAGAGAGAGGAGAGAGACGGGCGAAGAGAGAGAGAGAGGAGAGAGCGACGAAAGAGAAAGGGGAGAGTGATAAGCGAGCGAGAGAAGGGCGGGGGAGCCCACGCCCTATAGAGAGTCCATGTTAGGGAATTAACGAATAGATGGATTGGAAGTTATAAATAGACGCAGCAGGCCGCCTCATGGTGTATGCGACATTTCAATT
>NW_014578703.1:44196-54074 GCF_000485595.1 Priapulus caudatus
GGAGAAGGTCCGAGAGGAGGAGGAGAGACGAGAGAGAGAGGAGAGAAGAACGAGGGAGCAGAGAGAGAGCAGAGAGAAACAGACCAGAGCATGGAGAATCCGCCCTTCTTCCGCGCGCTCTATGTATACGAACAATTACGCGACACAGGAGAGAGACGTTCGGCTTAACGATCGCTGATATGCGATTTACTAATCCGCCCACCACCTCTCTTCCTCTTCCTCCTTCCTCCTCCTCCTCCCTCTCCTCTCTCAGTGTAGTCGTTCTTCTATCTGGAACAACAAAACAACAAGTGGGTCAGTTGGCACCGAGTAGAGGCGGCCAGAGATTTGGCCGCGCCGGAAGTGCGGCGCCTCGAGTGCTGCGGCGGCCCATGCTTTGCACATTTCGGTTGATGCGTTGCCATGACAACTGCTGAAGCCAATCGTCTGCACGTACTGTAACATTATCGGCAAACGTTCCGCTCTGTGACGGATACAAAAATAACAAAAACGAATAAAATCATTAAACGAAGTTTTATTCCCGACGATATCTCTCCCTCAGACACAGCCGTGTTCGACCTTATATAGTCATATAATATATTATTATATATATATATAATATTAAATTATAGTGATTCATGAGCAGTTATTCATGTAAAATTTTATCGGGGTGCCGCGCTCTCTCTACCCCGACCCTTAATATCCCCGGCATGCAGCGCCCGCGCGTGGTAGTGACAATACGCACACGTTACAATTCCGCCCGTGCCACATGAAAGTCGTAATCTTGCCAATCATGAGCCAATTAACGACAAAGTTGGATTGAGAAGGAATATATACATATATATATATATTATATATATAATCTAACAGAGCTAGAATTAAGTGCTAGATGTGCGATGCGCGGTTCGTGCCATGCCATTAGTACGTCGGATAGCCGACGATCGGTCAGCTTGCAGCAAGGTAGTGTCTTGAGATAAACGTCGAACGAGATGAAGCCATTCTTTAATGGTTAATTAGGAATTTGACACCGTTGCCGCCTCGGCAGCATTATCATTAACTATAAACGTATAGTCCAATGAAACTCTTTTAACTAGCCATGGGCATGATTGTGAAAGTATAGTGAAAAGAGGAGATGGAATTTGAACAAAGTGTTTGATGTTACTTCGAGGAGTAGGAGCAAGAGGCAGAGAAAAGGGTCACGGGACGGAAGGAGAGCAGAGATGAAATATAGAACGAGACGGGATGAGAATAAGCAGGACGAGGCCATGAGAGACGCTGAGATCCAGAGATGAAGCTGAGGACAAGGTCACAGACGTAAGCCAGATGAGAGATGCGAGGACGGAAGGAGACACAGAAGGAGAGAAGGACTCCGAGACCGTGAGAAAGCGATATTTTAAAATATATTTTAAAAAAGACGATAGAGGTAGACTCGTTACGGGAGAAGCGTGGCGGGAGGAGGAGAAAGAGAGGGAAACACGTGGTTCACGCGGAGGTGAAACGCGGCAGGAGTTCTGACGAGACGGAGGAGAGTGGCGAGAGGGAAGGGCGGGTGTAGACGATGGACGACGTGAGAGGTCGCCTGGAGCGCGGGGAGGAGAGCAGAGAGGACGCGACGGGAGAGAGATGACGAGATGACGTGCGCTCCTCCAAGCCCGCACGGCCCTACGCATGCGGGCGAGGGCCGAGGGGCCAGTCGTTGATTGGCTCACCCGCGAGAGGCGACCAGTCTCGATGAGCGCCGGATGAGAAGAAGAGACGGAGGAGGGGAAAAGAGCGACGAGGAGAAAGAGAGAGGCAGAAGAGGGGATGACCCGCGCGCGCGACGAGATGCGAGAGCGAGATAGCAAGGTCCGGAGTCGGAGAGCGAGAGAGAGAGGAGAGGGGGACGGAGAGAGAGAGAGGAGAGACGAGATAAGAGAGGGAATAGCGAGGCACGAGAGCGAAACGCGACGAGAGAGAGAGAGAGGAAAAGAGGCGAAGCGAGAGGGAGCACGGGAGAGAGAGAGAGAGAAAGAGGGGAAGAGAGGAAAATTAGAGAAAGGAAAGAGAAGAATGCGAGAGATAATAGAGAAAGAGAGAGGGAGGAGAGAGAGATCGAGAGAGAATCGACGGACGGGGAAGAGAGAGAGGAGATCGAGAGAGGAAGATAGAAATGGCGGAACGCAGACAGACACGTTCGTTAGTTTGAAATGATTCTCTTTCTCCTCCTCGCCAAACAACACACGCGTGCATAAACACACACACACTAATCTCTGTTCTTTACCACCCTCTCTATCTTCGCTCTATGGCTCTCCTTCTCGCTTTTCACTCGCTTTCTCCTGCGCTCTTCTCTTTTTTATTTCTCTTCATCTCTTCTCTCTCTCTCTCTCTCTCTCTCTCTCTCTCTCTCTCTCTCTCTCTAATCTTCTCTTGTTCTTCGCTCTCTCGCTCTCTCGCTCTCCAGCGGCTCTCTTCTTTCTTTTCGCTCTCACTGCTTTCTCGCCCTCGCTCTCCTCTCTCTCTCTCTCTCTCTCTCTCTTCTCTCTCTCGCTCTTCTCTTGCTCTTTCGCTCTCTCGTCTCTCCGCTCTTCGCTTTTCCCGCGCTCTCTCGGCTTTTCTCCTCTTGCTCGCTTTCCCGCGCTCTTTTCTCTCGCTCTCTTCTTTTCACGCGCGCATGACACCGCTCTCTCTCTCTCTTTCTTTCTCACCGCTTCGCGCGCTCTCTTCTCTCTCTCTCTCTCTCTCTAACTCTTTTTTCCTTTCTCTCGCTCTCTTCTCTCTCTCTCTCTCTCTCTCTCTCTCCGTATTCTCTTCCTTTCTCTCTCTCGCTCCGCCTCTCTCTCTCTCTCGCCTTTCGCTCGTCGCTCGCTCTCTCTCTCTCTCTCCCTCTCTCGTCTCTCGCCGCTCTCTCGCTCTCTCGCCTCTCTCTACGCGCGCTCTCTCTCTCTCTCTCTCTCCTCTCTCGTGCTCTCTTAATCGCTGGCGCGCGCTCTCTCTCGCTCGCTCGCGCCTTCTCTCTCTTCTCTGCCTCTCTCTCTCTCTCTCGCGGTCTCTTCTTATCCGCCCGCCGCTCTTCTCTGCTCTACTTCGCTCGCTCGCTCGCTCCATCTCTCTTCTCTCGATCTCTCGCTCTCTAATTGCTCTCTCTCTCTCTCTCTCTCTCTCTCTCTCTCTCTCTCTCGCTTCAGGCGCTCGTAGTCAGCGTCCGCCTCTCTCTCTCTCTTTTCTCGCTCTTCTCTTTCTTTTTTATCGCTTTTTCTCTCGTCTTTCGCACCGCTCTATCACCCGGTTCTATCTATGGTAAATGAATCCACGGCGGCGTAACAGCGCCGAGGCGTTCGCCTTCCGCTGCGGTGAGCAGCAAGTGAGAGAACTCCTACACCTGCGTTGATGCGTGATTGACACATTACTGCCTGGGTAACAGGTGTCTGTGTGCGTGACAGGCTTCATGCACTTTCGCTGCCTTTCCCGATGACGTCAAGGGACACATATACGTTCAATGACCACGCTGAGACGAGCAGAGAGAGGCAGAGAGCAGCAGTGAGAGCAGAGAGAGAGAGAGAAGACAGACAGAGAGAGAGAGAGAGACGAGGGAGAGAGAGAGAGAGAGAGAGAGGAGAGAGGAGAGAGAGATGAGAGAGAGAGAGGAGCAGAGCGAGAGGAGCAAGTGAGAGAGAGGAGAGACGAGCAGAGAGAGAGAGAGAGAAAGTACTCTCCTGCTCGCTAGAGGAAAGCGGCCGAGAAGAGAGAGACGAGAAAGAGAGAGAGGCGATGATAGATAGATAAATAGATAGATAGCATAGATATTGATAGATAGATAGATAGAATTAGCATAGATAGAAGATAGATAGTAATAGATAGATATATAGATAGATAATGATAGATAATATAGATAGATAGATAGACAGATAGATAGATAAGATAGAAGGATAGATAGATAGCATAGATAGCATAAGGTAGATAGATAGATAAATAGAATTAGATATGATAGATTAGATAACATAGATAAATAGATAGAGCGATTAGATAGATAGATAAGATAAATTGATAGATAGCATAGATAGCATAGATAGATAGATAATAGATAGATAGATAGATAGATAGATAGATAGATAGTAGGAATTAGGATTAGATAGATAGATGAGACTAGATAGATTAGATTGATATATAGGATTAGATAGATAGATAGCATAGATAGATAGATAGATAGATAGATAGATAGATGGGATAGATAGCATAGATGATTAGATAGATAGATAGATAATAGCATTAGATAGATAGATAGATAGATAGAGTAGATAGATGATATTTATATATATATATTATTTATATATAATTAGATATATATATCATATAGATAGATAGATTCATAGATAGGTAGATCGATAAAGAGTGTGAGTGAGAGGGAGAGCGTGTGCGTTTTAATCCCGCGTGCTCTCCGCTCGTCGCCACATAATCGAGAGGAGAGAACGGACAAATGGTAAGCCAGCGCAAAAGCTGCTTCGGCAGGAAATGAGACCGGCTTTGTCCCGAACAGAGGAGGATGGGGTCGTGATAGGAGCAACGGGGAGAAGGTGATGAAAGGAAGAGGAGGATCGAGGTGGAGGGCTGGGAAGCTAGAGGACGAGAAAGATAGGCGCGCTGTGGGAGAGAGGAGCATCGTGGCCGGTTACAAGGGGGAAGGAGAGGGGAATGCTATAACTATCGAGAGAGGAGACGGTCGAATAGAAGAAATAGCATGGGAAGGTGTGGAGGAAGAGGAGGAGGAGAAGGAGGAAGAGGAGGAGGAGGAGGGGATGAAGAGGAAAAGGAGGAGGAGGAGGAGGAGGAGGAGGAGGAGGAGGAGGAGAAGGAGAAGGGGAAGGAGGAGGAAAAGGAGGAGGAGGAGGAGGAGGAGGAGGAGGAAGAGGAGGAGGAGGAAGACGGGAAGGAGGAAGAAGAGGAAGAAGAGGACGGGAAGGAGGAAGAGGAGGAGGAGGGGAGGGGAGGAAGAGGAAGCGGAGGAGGAGAAGGAAGAGGAGGAGGAGGAGGAGGGGAAAAAGAGAAAGCGGAGGAAGAGGAGGAGGAGGAGGAGGAAGGGAAGGAGGAGGAGGAGGAGGAGGAGGAGGAGAAGGGGAGGAAGAGGAAGCGGAGGAGAAAGAGGAGGAGGGGAGGAAGAGGAAGCGGAGGAGTAGGAGGAGGAGGAGGAGGAAGAGGGGAGGAATATGAAGCGGAGGAGAAAGAAGAGGAGGAGGAAGCTGGTTGGACAGGAGGAGGAGACGACGGTATTCGATGAGGATGAGAAGGATCAGGAAGAGGAGGCGAAGGACGGGATAGAGAAACAGGGAGGCGAGGAGAGAGGAGGCGTCATGCGTTCTATCGCTCTCACGTACTGTACGCGCACACGCACTGTACGCGCACACGCACGTACGGCACCCCCTCCCCTCCCCCCACACACACACGTCATCAACACTTGCACCGGCGCTGCCTCTTCACCACCATCACAGCTTCACCGCAGCAACAGCTTGTCGCTCGATATCGCGTGGCGGGGCATTGTTGTTAACACTGGTGCTGTGTGTGCGTATATGTGTGTGTGCGTGTGTGTGCGTGTGTGTGTACGTGTGTGTGTATGTGTGTATGTATGTGTGTGTGTGTGTGTGTGTGACTCCCCGTCGACCTCTTTGCCTTCCTTGTGCGTCGATCATTCTCCTTCTTTTTCAACCTTACTCAACTATCTCCCCTGCCGCGTTCGGTCAGTCTCACGTCTCTCTCTCCCCCAGAAAGCTATATGATCTAATATCTTTTCTATCTGTACTTCACGCCTGAAACGGTTACCCGCGCATGCGCAATATCACCCAAAACAACTAATATTTTGCAAATATTAGAGTAGGTGGGGGCAATATGGACCCTTTAAGCAACAAACTGATTAGGACATAGACTGTAGATGATTTCGGACGTGCAAAGAGCTGATCAGTTAGGTATCCCAATGCCCTACACTTATACCCAGTTAGAGATACAGAGTACAATTCATAGATAGTCTGTGGGCTAAAAAAGAAAAACCTCATTGGGGTCCATATTCCCTGTATTCTGGGCAATATGGATCCCGTAAGGCGGGTAATACGTACCCATGTCCATATTACCCCCATTACGGGGTCCATATTGGCCACAGTATGAGAGTGCGTATACAATAACTACTAGACAATGTTTCAAACATAATTTAATTATATAATTAAAATTTAAGTTATAAATATACCATTTAATACACAATATGACTACGATAGTGTGTTAGCGACCGCACAATATCTCACTCCATCTCATCAATATTTTCATAAATTTCATGCAATATGGTTATAGGGTATCTAAGCATAGGTTTCTCTGATCAATTCTTGTCAGTAGACTTGTGTTTATAAATGGGAGAGCGCCATAACCTGTAGGGTGGAAAACAGCTACTTTGCCTTCTCCCCGTCGACCTCTTTGCCTCCTTTATGCGTCGATAATTCTCCTTCCAAGAGGAGTTATGTTTTGCGAAAATTATGCATTTACGCATGCACACACTCTCTACTCCCTATCGTACCCTTCCTTCCTTTCTCCCGCTCTCTTTTTCTCTTTCTCTTCGTCTCTCTCTCTCTCTCTTCCTCTCTCCTCCCGTTCACTCCCCTCGCGTTCACTCTCTTTATTTTTCTTCTTCCCCTCACTCTCTTTCTCCTTTCTCTCTTCTCATCTCTCACCTCTCGTTCTCTCCCCTCGTGCGCTCTCTCGCTCTTTATCTCTCACTCCTCTCTCGCTCTCTCCCACTCTCTCTCTCTCACCTCTCGTTCTCTATAGGTTTTCCCTTCGTTGCGCCTTCTCTCGCGTCTTTTATTCTCCACGCTCTCTCGCCGCCTCTTTCCCTTCCTCGCTGCTCTCCTCTCGGCGCGTCCTGTTTCTGCACCCTCGTCCAAACTCATCCGCGCTACTCCTCTCTCGTCTCTTTAACCCCTGTGCGCCTTGGGTTTTCCCCTTAGGTCGTCCCTGGTTACCGGGTTCCTCCTCTGTGCTCTCTCATCTCATTCTCCTGGCTCGCTTGCGCCCCCTGATTGTACTCTCGGCGCCCGACTGCTTCCGCGCGTAGGCGCGCACTCTTTTCAGTCCCTCTTCTCTCTCTCGTTCTCGCCCGCTTCCCCTGTTTACCTCTCTCTCTCTCTCTCTCTCTCTGTCTCTTCTGATTTGCATCTGCTGTTTCTAGCTCATTGCGCGAGCACTGCGTACCAATGATGTGATTCACTGAGGATTGCCGGCTCGTGGTCAAACCCACTCTTACAAGTGAACCATTGCCCGCGGTCCCGCACCTACTTGCCGTCTTTGTACCTCTCAGGTGAAAGAGCGGGTCATGTATTGTATAACGTCCTCTTCCGCCTCCTGCAAGCTGTTTTCTAGTGCGGCGGCTAGCATCACGGGTATCATTTGTATTGACAGTCGTTTAGCAACCGGCACGATAGGTGCTAAGATGACGGACAGCGAGGGGAGAGAAAATAGAGAGAGAGAGATGGCCATGTAGCACGCCAATGGGGAAAGAGCGAGCGAGAGGAGAGGAGATATGAGAGAGAAGGCGGCGAGAGATAGGGGTGGAGGATGGTTACCAGCGACGAGGAGAGGGAATAGATAAGAGGACGCGAGAGCGAGAGACGAGAAGTAAAGATGGATCATGGAGAGGCTATGCTGAGAGAGAGGAGAAGCGAGGCGCTGAGAGAGAGAGAGAGAGAGAGAGAGAGAGAGAGCAGAGAGAAAGGAGGCCCTAGAGGTTTTGATGCCTTGTGGGGGGGGCGCGGTCGTTCGTTGGTGTGCCTATGTATGTGGTGGCGCGTGCGTATGTATGGTGTGTGCGTGTGTGTGCGCAGTGAAAAAAAGGTGGTAATGGTACCGGCGAGCCGGCGGATCGGTCCGGCGAAAAGTGATATCAGCACGTCCCGCGTCGTTTTCTACGTACGCCTCCCGTAAAGCGTCGCGATTTATTCGATTAACATCTATGGCTTTCGACTCGGCCGCTGAACTACAGATACGGCCGCCTACGCACCGGTGGAGTGCCGTCTCTGACGTAATGAGCACGGCGCTGTTCTACAAGCGCCAAACCATATGCGAGAAGCAGTCCGATCCCATAGTAGACGGTGTCCCTTCGGCGTGGGCACCTTACCCGACGCGTGTTTACCCGTCGCTGCGGCCGCCCTCTTTCCTCCTCTGCGTGCCCTGTTTAACCCGTCGCTCCTGCCCTCTTTTACCCTCGCAAACGCCCTGTCGGCGTCAGCGTGCACTCTCTCCGCTCCGGGCGGCCCTGTTTACGCGTCGCGCCGCGCCTAACTTTACTCTCGGCGCAGTGTTTCCCGTCGCGCGCACTCTTTCCCCTCGAAAGCGCCTAAAATTTACCTCGCGTCGTATCTGTTTTACCTGTCGGCGCTACTGT
Organism: Priapulus caudatus; assembly: GCF_000485595.1. Classification (NCBI taxonomy): domain Eukaryota; kingdom Metazoa; phylum Priapulida; class Priapulimorpha; order Priapulimorphida; family Priapulidae; genus Priapulus; species Priapulus caudatus. The sequence goes on from NW_014578703.1 coordinate 52,571, forward strand.
TTTACCCGTCGGCGGCACTATTTACCGACGCAATACTGTTTCCTCGGCGCGACTATTTACCCTCGGCGCGTCTGTTTACTCGTCGGCGCGCATCTATTTATCATCGGCGCGTACTGTTTACTGCCGTCGGCCGCGCCCATTACCCTCGGCGCGCACTTTGTTTACCATGCACGCACTATTTAACCCTCGGTGTGACTGTTACCGTCAGCACGCACTATTTACCCTCGGCGCGCACTATTTACTCTTCGGCCGTACTGTTTACCAGTAGGCAGCACTATTTACCCTCAGGCCAGCGTTTACCCGTCGGCGCGCACTATTATACCCCTCGGCGCGTAATCTGTTGACCCGTCGGCGCGCCTATTTACACTCGCGCATTCTTTTACCCTCGTGCGTACTATTTCCCTTCGGCGCAGATATTTGTACCTGCCGCCGCGTAATGTTTACCGTTTGGGACGCACGTTATTTCCCTCGCGCGTCTGGGTTTACCCCGTCGGCGCAACTATTACCCTCGGCGCGTACTTTGTTTAGCCGTCGGGCGCACTATCTTCTCTACAATCTGTCTTCTGACACGCGGGGACGCCAAATCAGGCTGCTGCTCACAAGTATAGTTTAAAAATAGCAATGAAATAAACGCGTTTCCATTTGAAGAGACGAGCTAGGGACTAACATGTATGCATTTTATTTAGTTTGTATTATTATTATATGATGACTTCAATTTAATACCATTTGATATTATAATAAAAATTTGCGTTGATCTTCTGTTTCATTGTAACTGGTATGTTTAGTGCCATTAGTAATGATTAATATATGCTTCAAAATACAATAACTGAAAGAGTATTGCAAACACTGTATATTTATATTCTTTTATGTTTATTAATGAATGCTAGTTTATTATTTGAATGTTAGTTTATTATAATTAGTATATAATTGAGAATGAGATGACTGCATTAGTCAGTTGCTTAGCCCCAAATTTTTGACGATTTCGATAACCGCTGGTGCCAAGCACAAAATTGGTACATACTGCTCCTTAAGTATACAAAATCATTCTGCAGGTCTGTGCCGCGAACTACGATTCGGTTAGGATTTTAAGATTGGCCGCGCACCACCTTATAATCCTTTTACTATAACTTGGACTAAGATATACTTAGTCCAAACAGTGTCTATACGACTATTTCAGGGTCCTGAAGTGCTGATAGTATTTATTGTAGCGATGTATATTTAGACGTATTTTGCTCATATGTAAATAGATGTCTCTCCATTATCCAGAATCAACCCGTTTTTAGATCTCGTGAATCTCTTGGAATGACTCTGTTCGTTGTTTGTGTGTATGTCATGATGTTATTTAAGGATGACGTCATCATAGCGTGTATATCACTCATAGCATTTGAATGTCGGACATTCGGACGTATAACTTCTGGTAGTACTCCGAATTTCCTGAAATAGTACTGAAATGTACGCGTCATAGCAAATAGATTAATGGTTACTGTATAGTTAACCGACACAA
>NW_014578703.1:54099-60816 GCF_000485595.1 Priapulus caudatus
TAACACGTCATCAACATTGCCCGGCGCTGCTTTCACCATTATTCACGCTTACCGCAGCACAGCCTTGTGCCTCGATTATCTGCTGCGCGGGCATTGTTGATTATGTGTGTGCGTCGGGGGTGTGTGTGTACGTGTTTTGCGCTCATTGTTATGGTGTGTGGTGTGCCGCAGCGCGTTGTGTGTGTGTGGTGTATAATGTTGTGGGTGTGTTGGTGTGTATGGTGTGTGTGTGTGTGTGTGTGTGGCCTGTGTGTATGCTGTTGTGTGGTGTGAGTGTGTGTGTGTGTGTGTGTGAGTGTGGTGTGTGTGTGTGTGTGTGTGTGGTGTGTGTGTGTGTGTGTGTGTGTGTATGCGTGCGCATAACCGTGTATCTATTTTCGGTGCATGTTGTTAACCGAGCGTACCGCAGCAACGGCTGCGGAAATTCTGATCAACGTAGTGCTTAGCTTGCAATGGAAGCTTATCCCAGCAGAACTAGTGAAGCTCAGGGAGCGAATGTCAAACAATAGAGGATATTATTGACAAATTAAAGCGCTGGGATCAGCACGGATGCATGCGGCAGCAGACGCGGTAGCTGTGATAGTAGCAAACCGCAACGGCAGCAGCAGTAGCAGTAGGCGAGTAGCAGTGGAGTACATCTGCAACAGACAGCAGTAGCAGAGCAGTAACAGCAACAGACAGCAGCAGTAGCAGAGCAGTAGCAGCAACAACGGCGGTAGTAGCAGCAGCAGCAGTAGCAGCAACAGCGGCCGAGGCAGGACAGTTATAGCAGCGACAGCAGCACTCGGGCAGACGCACTCGCATCACATGGCAACAAACAACAACAACAACAACAACGACGAACAAGCAACAAAAAACAACAACAACAACAAATAACGAACAGTATGCAGCAGCTACACAAATAGCCAACATTTTCTGCGCAGTCGTCTGTCTCACTTGGCTTTAGGGTGTGTTAAGGCGGATGTCCAACTCGTCTGTTCATGGCTTAAGGCGGTGTAGGCGGTTATGTCCACTCTCGCTGTCTCACTGGCTAGGTGTGTTAGGCGGTTATGTCCCACCTCGCTGTCTCACTGGCTAGGCGTGTTAGGCGGTTATGTCCCACCTCGCTGTCTCACTGGCTAGCGTGTTAGGCGGTTAATGTCCACTCGCTGTCTCACGCCTGAGCTTGGGTGTTAGGCGGTTATGTCCCACCTCGCTGTCTCACTGGCTAGGCGTGTTAGGCGGTTATGTCTACTCGCTGTTCACTGCTAGGGTGTTTAGGGGTTATGTCACTCGCTAGTCTCCAATAATGGATAGGGTTTGTTTAGGCGGTTATGTCCACGCGCTGTCTCGCTGGGCTAGTGTGTTCGGGCGGTTATGGCACCTCGCGTGTCTCACTGGCTAGGGTGTGTTAGGGCGGATTATGCCACTTCGTGTCTCATGGTAGGTTGTTAGGCCGGTTATGTCCCACCTCGGTTGATCTCAGTGGGCGCTAGGCGTGTTAGGCTGTTAGTCCACCTCGACAGTTTCTGGCCACCGTGCGGCTGTGCCCTTCCGCGTCGTGATAGAGCACGTGCGTGGATGACAATTCAATTAAGCAGATCATCGCCTTCAAATAACTGCCGACCCGCCTAAGCGCATATAGCAACACGTACGTGCCGCAAAAACATAGTGCAAGTGCAGCGATGGCGAGGTGAGGTGCGTGTGTACCCATTGAGAGATGCGGCTGGCAGCTACGCTGCTCATAGAGGCGTAGCACGCCGAGAACGAGTTGAGCGAGAGAGAGAGAGACAGAGAGCGAGAGAGAGAGAGAGACGGAGAGCAAGAAAGAGGGGAGAGGGCACGACGGAGAGAGAGAGGATATAAGGAGAAAGGAGAGAGAGAGATAGAGAGATATGAGAGTAGGGATAGATATAAATAGTAAGAGAGAGAAGAGGAGAGAGAGAAAGGGAGAGAGAGTAGGAGAGAGGAGAGAAAGATGGAGAGGGGGGTAGAGAGATAGAGAGAGAGAGGAGAGTGAGAGAGAGAGAGAGAGAGAGAGAGAGCGAGGCAGACAAAACAGAGAGCGAGGAAATAACTCTTATACTATATGTATTTCATGCTACCTGTCATGCTGCTTAACTGCGCAGGCAGACGACATAGTACTAGTCTACCTGTCACTCTGCCTACCTGTTCTCATCACGCCCATCATGTCGGTATATATGTCGACTGCGCATTCACGCGCTCACTTCTCAGTCTCTCCACGTGTGCGCATATTCAACACGTAACCCTGGTCGCGCCTGTGTACGCGTGTACGTGCCGGCCTGCGCGCGTGTGTGCGTGCGTGCGTGATTGTGTGACTGCGCTGTGCGTGTTGTGTGCGTGGCCGCGTGTGAGTGTGCGTGTGCCGTGTGTGTGTGTGTGTGCAGTGTGTCGTGTTGCGTGGGTGTGGTGTGTATGTGCGTGCGTGCGTGGTGTGTGTGTGTGTGTGTGTGTGTGTGTGTGTGTGTGTGTGTGTGTGTGTGTGTGTGTGTGTGTCTTCACCTTGCGTCGTTTTCGGCACGGTAGCTGAATGTAAAACAACATGTACTTTTATGGCATCTCAACGTCAGCATGACTCGGGTAGTATCAATTGCACGGCCATCCGCGTGCTGATATTTTGCTCGGTCTTCTACTCTCACCGATATACGACCGGACAGATGAGTCACATCACAGCAATGACGATGACGATGACGACGATGATGATAGCGGAAATGTTGGCGGAAATGTTGGGGCGATGGTGACATACACGCGTGTAAACAGCCACCACGGAACTTTCTAGCGCACTGGCCCGATATGAGTTTAAAACTCTTTTTATCCGTGATTTAAAACTTTGTTGCGATTTTGTTGTTGTTGAAAAACTTTGTTTTTTTCGGCTAACGCACATATTAGTTTTATTAGATATTGGGTCGGGACAGGGTCTAGGCAAACTTATCAATGCTGATCAGCACATTAGTAGCTGAATCGAAGTAAAGAGATGCTTGGTTGACAACAGCGGAGAGCGAGACGGAGAGGGTTTTCCGTTGAGCACTAATTGAACACGTTAATTAACGTTGAGTAACCACCGCCATCTCTCGAACACGTGCATGCCCTGCCCGGCCTGGTACCTGCGGACCGAGGGCCTACTCGAGAAAAACACATACTAAAACACATAATACACACGTTTAAAACATAACAACATATGCAGTAAAACATGTAAAAGAAACCCTAGGGTCGCGAAATTCAGGACCCAGGCGCTGGCTACTGCAGAGGTTTGATTTAACGAAGGAAGACGGAATATGTCGCCAGAGAGTAGAGCGAGCTACTCGTCCTCATTATGTAATAAAGCCGCGCGTATTTCGCTAGCTTTCACCGAATAAACATCCAGCAGCAGCAGCAATGGGGGACAAATGATTAGATCGTTAACCTTGTCCTGAATCTCTCCTGTTCCTCTGCACTCTTACCGCGGCTAATTGCATCTCGATAAACGCATCCGCGTCTCAAGCGCAGACTCTATTAGCTGATGAGGCTAGGTATAAGTATAGATGGCGATATATAGTGTGCCGTATAGATGCCTGCCTCCTTCCTCTGATCCAACATCGCTAGGAGCGCGCGCGCGGGGAAAGCGGGCGCGTCTGTGTGCCGTGTTCGAGTGACTGCACGATACACCTCCGGCAGAGGGCGCAACATATTATATTGCGATATCGCATGTACGCCCGGTTCGTGATGCGAAAGCAGGAAACATCCCCTGTCGTGACGCCGGGCATCCCCACTTGATCCCCGGAAAGTGTGTGTGTGTGTGTGTGTGTGTGTGTGTGTGTGTGTGTGTGTGTGTGTGTGTGTGTGTGTGTGTGTGTGTGTGTGTGTGTGTGTGTGTGTGTGTGTGTGTGTGTGTGTGTGTGTGTGTTGTGTGTGTGTGTGATTGGTGTGTGTTGTGTGTGTGATTATATTATTTAGCGAGGCAGAGCGTAAGAAAGCCGCACCTCAGAAGCCTGCAAGATGCATATTGCAAGTGCATCTGGATGTCGGCCACGTGCGCCGCCCGCGGGAGACATCAAGAAAGCCATTTTACATCTAATTTAATGCCTTTCGTACTGACGGCGGCAAACAATCACTTTCATTTTGACGAATCCAAGTAAAACAGAAATACGTTTTCATTACATTCTTGCGGTGCCTACTTTCAGCAGCGTAATTCTGCGACAGCGAAATAAAAGCAGCAATAACATGAATGGTTCTATTATGGCGCATGAACGCCCACGAATTCAAACATGCAGCCATACACCCTACGCAGCGCTGCGCAGTTTTTCACCAAATGGACACATTTTTTGCAATGACGTTGCTGTTTAATTGTACTGCAGCAACAACGAAGCAGGAATACTAAAACGGAACTATACAAAGGCGCATGAACGCCCACTGATGCGGACATCCCCCTCCCCCGCCTACTCGCAGCGGTATACCGATTTTTCAAGCCTCTGGACATCAATTAAAAAAGGAGAGTCATTTTATTTCCTCGCGTTTTATTTCTTTACGTCAATTAGCCTTCCCATCGGAATCCCGTCGACTGGTTCAATGTCGAAAGGTACTTCAATTACGTCCTGAGTTTCCGAGTGCACTTGTACGGTGCTAAGCAATATGAGCGAGGCAATCAAATATTACCAAAGTGATGCGTCACTATAGACAATAGACACATATTAAGTCACGCATACACGGGCAGGCTGTAAATTTATAGAAGGGGAGAAATATGTACGCCGATTTGTTATATATATATATTATATGTATTATATATATATTATATAATTATTATTATATAATGAGTAATAGAAATACAAGAAGAGTTTCGCGGCCTGGTTAACACTGCTAAAGCGGTTCCCTCTTCGCCGAGGTATCTATGTATTGTCCTGATTTAAAGTGCTTTTCATTCATAATTTCTAACGAAATAGGCGGAAAACTTCCATGCGAGCTTAAGCGCGGGAAGACGTTCGATTTCAATCGATTCTATATCGTCCGTAACGCGTGGATGAATAAAAGATCAACAATCGATATTCAGCTAAGCGGTGTGTAGAACTAGGACTTATCTTGTTTTAGAGAGGAAGAGAGATACGTTACGTAAACGTGAAATAGCACGCTATTTCTTATTTTATCGTTATTACAATTTAATGGTATTATAGCTTTTAATTATATATTACTGTATATAGGAGGAGAAGAAAGATGAGTAGAGAGGAGAGAGAGAGAGAGAGGAGAGAAAAGGAGGAGAGAGAGAGAGGATAGCAGAGAGGCGAAAGAGGGAGGAGAGAGCGTAGAGGAGCGAGAGAGAGAGAGAGAGAGAGAGAGGAGAGAGAGAGAGAGAGAGAGAGAGAGAGAGAGATAAGAGAGAGGGAGAAGAGATGAGAGAGCGCGCGAGAGAAGAACTGCCCACGCGCGTGTTATAAAACAAGTTTACAGCGTTTCATATTTCTGTCCTTCTTTATGTTATATCACCATGTCACATCGGCTCTGTTGTCTCATGTGATATTCGAAAGACTCGTAGGTAGTTTTTATTTTTAGAGTAGCAGCCTCAGGGAATTGCTATGGCAATTATGGCTGAAAAATTGTTAATTATATCTGTGGGAAGGGGACAGAATATTTGGTTATTTCACTCATGATATTATATTATATATATATTTATTATACATATACATATATTGTTTAATAAAATATATTTATATATATAAATTATACACAACACACACGCACACAACATAACACAACACAACACACACACACACACACACTTATGGGTTATCATTATTATAATATATATTATTAGTAATTTACTATACTATATATATCGACAGCACAGATAGAGTGGAAGATAGATGAATATATTGACTAGATATGATTAGATAGATAGATAGATAGATGGCTAGTTAGCCAAGATAGATAGATAGTTTTATAGATAGATCGGGTAGATCAGAGGTAGATAGTATAGATAGATAGATAGATAGTATAGCACTAGATAGACAAGGATAGATAGTAGATAGATAGGATAGATAGATAGTTAGATAGATAGATAATAGATAGAAGATAGATAGATAGATGGATAGTTAGATTGATAGATAGATAGAGTAGATATGTAGATAGGATAGATAGATAGATAGATAGATAGATAGATGATGGATAGATAGATAGGATTAGATAGATAGATGATAGGATAGATGATGATAGATAGATAGATAGATAGATAGATAGATAGATAGATAGATAGATAGATAGGCAGATAGATAGGCAGATAGACAAATAGAAATATAGACAGAAAAACTGTCTGCGTGTGCTTGCCCGTGGTGTGTGTGTCGCGCTTCATTGCAGCAACATCGTGGAGTGTGACAACACGCTCATACGGTAATCAACATCGCCGATAAATAGCTGACATAATCAATATGCCGGAGAGATTACCGCGCTGCGTGTGCGCATGCGCGTCCGGCGATCACCATGGAGCCGACGTCTGCGAGGGCCATAATAGATGTTTTGTGGTGGGAACACATAGATAGCGCAGAAGCAGACAGGCAGACAGGCAGTGAGGGAGTAAAAGAACGAGAGAGCGCGAGAGAGAGAGAGAGAGAGAGAGAGAGAGAGAGTGAGAGAGAGAATAAAAGAAAGAAAAAAATTAAGTAAGAGCTTTAGATAGATAGATAGATAGAGAGAGAACGAGAGAGAGAGAGAGAAGGAAGAAGGAAGAGATAGAGAAGAGAGAGAGAGTGAGAG
>NW_014578704.1:0-956 GCF_000485595.1 Priapulus caudatus
TCTCTCTCTCTCTCTCTCTCTCTCTCTCTCTCTCTCTCTCTCTCTCTCTCTCTCTCTCTCTCTCTCTCTCTCTCTCTCTCTCTCTCTCTCTCTCTCTCTCTCTCTCTCTCTCTCTCTCTCTCTCTCTCTCTCTCTAGCGTGCTCGAGTAGTTAGCGCGAGTGTTTAACTCTCTATTACCGCACCGTATATCCTTGATTGCACCCCAGCCTTGAAAGCGAATTTCATACTAACCATTATCAGGTTGAAATGTTGCGCTGCCGAAGCGGTAGGTTGCGCCACTGTACTACACCCACCTTCCCACAGCATAATCTTCGTTGGTTTATTCGTTATAAGTTCGATCATGACCTTTATCCCATCGCCGGTGGAGCACTGGAACGTCAAATAATCGCTATCACGTTTGTGTGTTAACTCCTTACAAAGGTAAATCTTACATTTAACAGCCTGCATGTAGCGATGCAGTGTTTCTCACCACAACGTTTACAGCAACCTCTCTGATTTGGTTATTGGGGCACCGCTATGATTGGCCTATACTAGAGTATCGGGCTTGGAGTCGCGGGCATATCGGCGTGTTATCATCAAACGTAATGTATTTTATGTGCTTAAAATGAAGGGTCCGCGGTAGATTTTCATGGCAAATCCTGATCTTAAAATCTGACTCTGTAGACAACCCCATGCATTCATGGCCTGTTATCTCTCAAATGCGAGACTATTCCGTCAATTTTTTGTGTTTAAAAGAGAGCGGACATAGACAGTAGTAGGGTTTATTTTAATCGCAAATCCCGATGTTAATGTTTCACTTTTAAGATAACATCTTGCAACGCCTTGCTTTTTAAATTATCCTATACTGATTTAGTGGGTTTGTGCGTGCAGACATATCAGCACGTTATCCAGAGAGACCGGGTACAAGATGGCGTTGCGCAAAAGATGCGTTGTTCCCCGACCGCCGAAAGCGGTT
>NW_014578704.1:1427-8952 GCF_000485595.1 Priapulus caudatus
GCCAGACTGAGAGCGGATACTAGAGAACGTTGGCCCGAACGAGATGCGTTGATCTGAAGCGGCTGAAGGCGGGCAGATCTTCTTCGCGGCAGCTTCCGCGCAAGGCGCACGCGCGAGTCCGCGGATACGTGACCTACGACAGTATGCATCGCGCTAGGCAGCCTAGTGGAGTCCGGGCGCGGCGAATGAATTGGCAAGCGCGGGCGACGGATCCATAGCTGCCAGCGAACAGTCCGCCGCCAATTTGTGAGTGGGGACACAGAGGGTAGACATTCTTGGGAAACGTGAATTCAGTGTTTCACGGCTTGTTATAAAAAAACTGGGTAAGCCAGAGGTAAATCTCTGTTCGTGAACCCTGAGCGTGTGTCACGCGGCGAAATGCACAGAAAGACGTCGAAAATTCTGTTGAGCAAACTTTTCCGCGGGAAAACGCTTGCCGTGCAGTAATCGGAACGGCTGTCAGAATCAGGAAAAGCACGTACCGGCGGCTCTCGCGCCGCCGGCAAGCGCTGGCAACGTTTTTGCCAACGTTGCCATATGGCGAGGCTCGTGAGCGGGAAGTTGAAAGCAGTGCGGCCGGGCCTGCCCGCGCGCCTATAAGCGCGGCATAGAACCTGCACTGCTGTCGCACGCTCTCGGCTTAGCTTAGTCACTGCATGGCTAAATGCGAGGTGGGAGGCGAGTCGCTTAGTGCTATATATAGCCTTTGCAGGCAGTCGAAGCCTTCTTGAAAGAGAGTAGGCCTATACTAGAACCATTAACAATTGTCGTAAGTAAAATAGATTTCGTATTTCCGTTAGGGGGGCATTATATTGTTATTGAACACGTGACGCCCGTTCAAGTGCCTGTGTGTAGTAAATCACGCGCGTGGCGGGGTATTTGCTAACGCCTAGCAACAGAGCGTTTCTTGTTAGTGCGTAGTAGTCTAGTAGTACTATCGGTTCAAGATCGAGAACACTGCTCCCAATATTAATATGGGCCCATGTAATGGAAATGGGCAATAAAACACAATGTCATTTACCATCAATATACAATAAATTACTTGAGATCAATATAGATAGGTTATGGGTTATGGTTCGGTTCGTCCTTTAGTGAAGCTTAATTACGTAGTAAGCAGAGTTAGGTCAATTTATTACTATTACTATATTAGCTTCCTGGCGGTCCTGGTAGTTAGCTCGTACTAGATACTAGTAGTGGCTGTAACTTCAGTAGTACTAGCACTACTATACTAAAGTAATAGTACTTAGTAGTCAATCTATTGGTAACATGTACTTGTGAGTAATACCCAGTATTCGTAGCCGTAGGTGTGGGATGTAATACCAGTCATTAATGCGTGGGCCGCTAGTGCTAATTCTGCAGTCTAAACAAACTGATGCATCCAGTGTGTGCTGTACGTTCGCGGTGTTGATGTTGGTGCTAGCAGTGGCTGGTACGGATGTAATATAATGCAAAAAGCGGCCAATACGGGCTAGAGAGGAGATGCGGAGCGCTCGGGGTCAATGGTAGGTTCATAAAAACCTGCGGCCACGTACAGTGACAGGAGAAGGAACATGGCTACGATAAATGCAACCCGCGACGTGCACGATTCCAGTTCGACTGGTACGGCACGTTACAATATGTCGTGGCGCAAGCTCTCTTTCGGGCTACACTAAAGGTACTAGTTAGTGGAGCTGTGTCAAAACTGCTGGCCACCGGCGGGGCAGTCTAATAGGAAAATTCTCGTGGGAAATCCGTTCGAAGAGCGGCCTGCGTTGCGGCATCTATGCGGTAGGCGATATGTACGAAGAATAAGTTCGAGGGGCGTGGAATTAAATAAATTCGATAATCGCTTTTGCTAGAAGAGAAGAGAACGGCGCAACAACCAATAAAAGTGTAGGTGGCAGATACGACCATTGGATTTATTCCGCCCTAAAAAGTCGTGGCGATAGTGAAAGGCTCTGGAAGCGCCAGCAACTCCTGCAATTGACGCGATACGAAGGCCGATGCTGACAGAAGCGTTAAAAGTGATATTGACAGAGGCAGTGCGATTGATGAAAAGGCGGGCCACGAGGGTGGCGCGCTATTCGCGCTTGTCGCGCAACTGAGTAGTCCCAGGTTGTGAACTTCGGGTTGTGTGGGTCCGGGTGGTCGTAAACAGGTAGTAGCGCCTCGCTCTGGGGGAGGTTTCACGCCGTAGCCCTGGCTGACAGTCCGGCTGCAGATCGTCCGAGATAGTTCTTAAAAATGCGATGCAGCTGGAACGGAAGTTTACGGGCTGAAGAAATGGGGGTTCTTCTCCGCGGGCAGCATATACTAGTTGCACCTAGCTATCATGGCAATATTGTATATATGGAGTGGCCGCTCCCGCACGCGCCCTTGCGGGCCAGACCATTAAAAGTCTGGATTTTTGGTAGAAATGTCAGCACGGGAGTCACGCTGGAAGTGGCTGTATATATATTGCAGAAATATTTGCTAAATATCGGTAAAGAAGTTTTGTAATGACCCAGACAAACTTCTTGCTGGCCATTGCATTTCTAATATTTCTTAGATTTGTAAATTTAACAACCTTTAGTTAATCGGCGCCGTTTCATTATATTTTATGGTTTTAAAGGCATGCTTTAAAGCATGCAGTAGTCTGTTGCTGGCAAGGCTGAGGGCTGCATATGTCACCCGGCTGAAACCGAAGACTGGAATATTAATATAACTTACGAGATGTGGGCAAGCCTGTAAATGCAGGGATCAGCCGCAATGTTGCCGCGATCTAAGCAAGCGTCCGAAGGGCATTGGCCGCGGCCATGCTTTCGATCGCAGGCCCATCAGTCTGTAATACTTTCTTGGTTTGCTATTTCGCAAATATAAATCTAACAAACTGATTGGCTGCATGAAATGTGATACTAAAGCTTAATTTGACTATACATTCAGTTATTCTGTTAATCCATTGTAATGGAGCAATAGCGTCAGTAACCATGGGCATATGTAGCAAACACCCGCGTTTAGTGTTTTGTGTGAGTATTGTGTGGCGTGGTGTGTTGTGGCATGGTGTAGTATTGTGTCGACTATGGGGTGCTGGTGTGATGTGGTGTGATGGGGTGTGGTGTGGTGTGAATAGTATGTGATTGAGGCTGTGATGTGATGTGGTGTGATGGGGTCGTGGCGTGAATTGATAATGGGCTATGCGTGTGATGTGCATGGGTGTGGCGTGATGTGATGTGGTGTGATGGGGTGTGGTGTGGTGTGGCGTGATGTGATACTGGTGTGGTGTGATGGGGTGTGATGGGTGTGGTGTGATGTGATGGAAGACTGTGATGTGGTGTGATGTGACGTGGTGTGATGTGTGGTGTGGGCGTGATGTTGATATGGTCATGCGTGTGATGATGATTGGGGTGTGTGGGCGTGATGTGATGTGGAGGTGGTTGTGATGGGGTGTGTGGCGATGTGGTGTGGTGTGGTGTGGTGTGCGTGGTGTGGTGTGATGCTGACGTTGGTGTGATTGGGGTGTGGTGTGAATGTGACTGTGAGTGTGATGGTGATGTGGTGTGACGTGGTGTTGCATGTGGTGTGGCGTGATGTGATATGGTGTGGTGTGGGTGTGATCGTGATGGGGTGTGGCGTGATGTGATGTGACATGCGTGTGACTGGGTGGTGGTGCGATGTGGTTGTTGTGTGGTGTGGTGTGGGCGTGGCGTGGCATGGTGGTGATGTGGCTAGTAGTGTACGTGGTGATGGTGAAGTGTGGTAATTGTGTTCCTGTGGTTTTTTACTATTGTGGATAACCCATGTTTGGCCTTGTAAGTATGTTATCTATCGCAGTAGATCAGGGGTTCCAGAGCATCACAAGTTTAGTTACCATGCAGATCTTACATTTTTGCCATTCCGGAGACCCTAGTTTTTAACATTTCCATTCCAGTGCATCGTAGGTCCTACTTCAGAATACGTTGAAGCTGGGCCGTGAAGGCATGCATGCAAAGCAACATGGGAATATGTGCACATTGCACGTGTGATTGTTGTGAGAGTTTCTTCGCCATGCATGCGTGAGGGCCTAGTATGTACCGGACCACCGGTTCATGCCCTTCATATGGAACCACATTTTCGAACATAGCCAGTTCCAGAGCATCGATCACACATTCAACAAACATTACTCATTAGTTCCACTTCCAGAGACTCCCATTTTCAGCGTTGAGTCAGTTCACTTGTAGTTCCAGAACCCCCCATTTTTGACTTAGCAGTGGCACATACCTACCATAATGTGGAGTGAGTGCCCCCCCACCCGGGGGGTCTGGCAGTCCTATAAGTATAATATAGTAGAACTACTACTAGTAGTAGTAGTATTAACTATTAAATTATTAATATATATTAGATAGTCTTACCGTTAATCGTCATGTACGCTGTCATCTTGGATCCGCGTCTATAGATGTATTCCCAATCTCAACACTCGGTTTTCTTTCTATTTTCGAAAAGAAAAGATACCCATCTATATTCCGCTACCACGCGACATAAAACTGGTTGCCCCAGGTTACCTCTGGCCTCTGGCCGGTTACCTTTCGTAAGGGGGTATCTCAGTATAGATTTCTGTAATAAATTGTTTTCAGTAGACCTGTGTTTATAATTAAGAGAGTGTCCTAGCCTGTAGGGTGCAAAACTCTTCTTTCATCCCCTCCTGCCCTTGCCCCGAGCCGTTTTCCCTCGCTTTAATTATTCTAGTCCCCTTTAGTTCCCTTTCCCCTTTAGTTATTCCTTTTCCCCTTATTCCCTTTCCCCTTTAGTTATTCCTAGTCCCCTTTAGTTATTTTTCTAACGCGCCTCATGATCAGTTATCTCTCCTGCCGCATTTCCTCAGTCTAGCTCTCGCCCCTCTCACCATCAATTATGCATTTAAAATGAAGAGGAGTAATCCTAGCATAAATTTACATGGTAACATTCTATCAGTAAATCGCTTGAGAAATAAGAACCTTGCATGTAAGGCACCCGCTGCATATACCATCAGTACACATTCTAGTGTGTTAGCGCATGCGCAATATCTCACCAGAGGAGTCATGGTTAGCGGGTATCTCAGTTTAGATTTCTGTAATAAATAATTATCAGTTGACCTGTGTTTTTAATTAGGAGAGCGCTCTAGCCTGTAGGTAGTCCGCAAATGCAGACGTAAACTCCGCTTTGCTAATCTGAGGGTGCGGGTTTATTTACTGCTACCCATTACTGGGGTCTGCGTCGGCTCGGACTAGCCTGTAGGGTGCAAAACTCCTACTTCATCCCCTCCCGTCCTTCCCCTGGCCTGTCCTGGCCTTTCTTGCTCTCGCGGAGACTGGTTATTCTTCTATATACCGCCCCTTCGGCTATTTTCCCTGCCACCTTTCATCAGTCCCCACCACTGATCTCTATTATACTAAATGCATATATATACGTTTTATCTGGGCTAAGCATTATACAATGTGTGACCCGCTCTGGCAAAATAAATCGGAAGACACAGTAGCAAGAAGAGATTTGTCTCTATTGGCCAAATACACATTACAGCATTGATTTGATCGATTTTTCGTTTCTGATTAATTTAAGCATACTCAATTTTTACTTGCCAAAGTCTTAAAGCTCACAGTGATCGATATGATGTTTAAATTTAACATTCTGTAGAACATATGATCCCTCACAAACCTGTCTATAATTTCCTAAAACAATGAGAGAAAATGCCGAAGTTAACATAATATGCACATCAAAATAAACGCTGGGATTTCCTCTTCATTTTATGTAAATTAATAATATGCGCAACGTCATCCACAACTGTTCAGAGCGCATAGAAAATTAGTATCTATACTCTACTGTCTCTACAGGATAAGTATCACACACACACACCACCAGATAGGGAGAATAAATATCCAGGAGGTATACTAGAGCTACGTATATATATTAATACGTATTCACGGTCTGTTGCGTCACTAATATGATTATGGTTCCTGCGGGTTCCGTAGGCTGAGGTGTTGATGGGGTTGCGGTGGTTGACGCTATGCACGCTGGGGAGCAGACGGCGTAGGTGGACACCTGGCGGCGGAACTACCCATTCACATCAGCCCGATCTGGCACTACGCTCAGTACTTACGCTGCGCTAAGCAGCGTGCATGCCGAAACGTGCTGTCAGAACGCCCGTCAAGTATCGGAACGTGCCTCATGCGACCCGATTACCTGCGCATTCCAGCGCGGATCGGCGAGCGCGCTCGTGCACAGTCACAATGCAGCGTCGGCACTGGAGCGTCGGGCCCAACACTCTATGAAACATGTTCAAAAACAAATCTGTGGATGCGTGGAGCGTGCCGCGAAGAGCGCAGTTGCGGGCGTATAGAGACGCTGAAGGCGTTGAGTACCCAGCGTTAACTCGCAAGCGCTAGCTGACCGAACTCGAATGACTCGTATCATCCTTNCCAACGTTGGCATGGGCTGAAGACAGCCGTTGGGCCAACGTTGGCCCAACGTCAGCATGTTATCTGGGAAAGAACGCGCACACGCACATACGCGCGTGTGCCTCCTTCCGCGACTAGAACCAGCCATCTCCACCTCCTACATCTTTATTCTATATATTCCCTCCAAAATTCCTACAAACATACTGCACGCACATGTACCCGTTCTCCCAGACCGCGTCCTACCCCCCATTTCACAATGACCCTAGAAACGGCCGACCTAATTAAAACACGTTTACTATTCTCCCTATAACATCAATCTAGCCGCACAAGATGCGCGACGCTCTGTCTAGCTAGACTATGACTAAAACAACTACTAGTCTAGCTCCACTGACTAATTCATGTAACACGTGCAAAACACATGTTACAGGACATACGCGTACATCACGTGAAAACAAAAACAGATATGTGATCAGTATGGCATTCTTGCTGGTTGTACTCAACGTATTCAAAGAAGTATGTTTATAGTATATTATACATTTGTGTGCGTGTGTGTGCGTGCACATCTTTGCCATCAACTGTAAGAAAAATATGCAGTACGAAGATGTAGGAGGTTTATATAGTACGTACTGTAAATTACGTTTCAGTTCTCACCTTTACCACTTAATTCTAGCAAGTTCAGCAACTTATCGTACACAAGATTCTCGCGGTAATAAACAAATATGCTTTTAAAAACAATTGGTTTTTTTACGCGCGCTGTTTATCGTTTCCATAGCAAGCATTTTTAACGTTGATCTTGTGACTGCATGGTGCAAGGAAACAATCTGTTTTAGCAGGAAGTTAGCAGTCGTGCGCTGTTCTAAAGGCTGCAATATAGCAACCCTCATAAAAACTGGTTGGTGGTCTGCATACGTGGAGTTTTAGCAGGAAGTTAGCAGTCGCGCGCTATTATAAAGGCTGCAATATAGCAACCCTTATAAAACCGGTTCGTGGTCTGCATACAGGGAGTTTTAGCAGGAAGTTAGCAGTCGTGCGCTGTTATGAAGGCTGCTATATAGCAACCCTTATAAAACCGGTTCGTGGTCTGCATACAGGGAGTTTTAGCAGGAAGTTAGCAGTCGTGCGCTGTTATGAAGGCTGCTATATAGCAACCCTTATAAAAC
>NW_014578704.1:8962-16808 GCF_000485595.1 Priapulus caudatus
TGGAAGGCGTAGTACCCACGTTACTCGAGCGTAGAACGAACTTAATGATCGTATCGCAAGCGTGTCGGGTGCGTGAAAATTGTCGCCTCGTTCTCAGCACGATGTCAATACGTTTTCATCACGCTGTTACTACGTCCATGGAGATGTCTCTGCGACCTGACCACGCTCTCGCTATGACCATGGTGCGTTTCTAGCAAACTCGACCCGTTCGTACTACGAGTGTACTACGCCCAACACGCTCAGACCACGCCGTTGTGGCGTTCGCATTACGTGTTAGTTACGCTCAGATCACGTCCTGCGAACTTGGGGTATAAATTGGGGTGCTACCCTGGCCACCCCACCAGTGTCCACTATGGATGAGGCAACACTACTCCATGCCATGTTTCTCGTAGAAGGACAACTCGAATTACTTGATTGCCAAGCCCTCGAGGATCATGCTGAGGAGGATGAGGAGGAGAAATAGAAGTCTTTTGGCGGCATAGTTGTAGCATACTATTATACTATTATGGGTATAAAATCAGTAGAAAATAATCTTGATGTGAACAGCACGGCAGAACGAATGATGATGTCTAGAACGCGCCACGGTATTTATATGGTTGTTGCCAGCGCAGTCGGCGCCTGCCTAGAGCGTGATTAAGTCGCACTAGGAGCGTGATTGGCGCGCAGTTGAGGCGCGGTGAGCGTTGCTTAGGCGCAGTGCAAGCGTCGTTCGAACGCAATGCGATCTGATTGGTCGCAATAAAGACGCAATGAGCGCAGTGCAAGCGTGATGCGGGCGTGGTGTTGAGCGCAATGAGATCGGGGTAAAGACGCACTTAGATCGTAGTATCGACGTAATTAGATCGTAGTATCGGCACTGGGCCCGGCCGGGGCCCAATTGGCCACGCTCTCAACCACGCTCACCACGCTCGGGCAAATTTTTGGAGCATGGGGCGATCGTGATGAGCGTAGCTCTGGTATGAATGGGCCTTAACAGCAGCTAGCAGGAGGCAGTGTTGACTTCGGTATGCGACTACCACTTAACTCGATTTAAAGATTTTGCGTGCGTCTACACAAGGCCTTTATGGGTTAACTCGGGTTAGCTTAACCCGAGTTAAGACCTCATATAGACGCTTAAGCTGAGACAAATTTATTTGTGTAGACGATGTAATAAGACCCTTAAGCCGAGACAAATTTATTTGTGTAGATGATGTAATAAGATGCTTAAGCTGAGACAAATTTATTCATGTAGACGATGTAAAGTCTCGTCTATACGAGGATTTCTATCGCGGTATAAGCATTTACACGCGTTCTTATCTCGGGTCAAGAGAACCAGGGTTAAGCCTTAACCAGGGTTAGTTTAACCTCGTGATGTGAAGGGGCTAAGCTAACCCGAGTTAAGATCTGTCTCGGGATAGCGTCGTATAGACGGTGTTAACATGAGATAGCGCATAAAGTTCCTTAACCCTGCGATATGCGGCAATAGTGAATGCGTATTTACATCGATGCGTACATACAATGCGATACTTACGTGCCAGAACCGCTCAAGCATTGAGCGGGTGGTGCTCGTATAGACGCTGCGCAAGTCATAACTAGGGTTAAGCTAACCCAAGACTGTGTAACCCGGGATAAGAAAACTCCGTATAGACAAGGCTTAAGAGTTTCATACAGACCATGCGTAGCTACAAACGTAACCTTGTATTACTAGATAATAATACTATGTATTTCGTGTTTACAATTAAAGGATGCCTGTTCCCCGCAAACAAGGAAGGAGGTATATTAGGCCCCATGTCTTCATCGATGTCAACCAGTATCCACATGACTCGAACCTGACAATAAACCTGATTCTGGAAGTACTTGTCACCAATAAGGACAAACTGAGAAATAGACTCCACATACAGATGGACTGTAAACAGGAATGAAGATATAAAGCCAAACTTGTGTTGTGACCGGAATAATATTTAATAACCCATACAGTGTTATACACATCGCACAAAGAGACAAAGAACGCGCACACGCACATACGCGCGTGTGCCTCCTTCCGCGACCAGAACCAGCCATCCCCCTCCTACATCTCTATTCTATATATTCCCTCCAAAACTCCTACAAACATACTGCACGCACATGTACGCGTTCTCCCAGACCGCGTCCTACCCCCCATTTCACAATGACCCTAGAAACGGCCGACCTAAAACACGTTTACTATTCTCCCTATAACATCAATCTAGCCGCACAAGATGCGCGACGCTCTGTCTAGCTAGACTAAGACTAAAACAACAGTACTACTAGTCTAGCTCCACTGACTAATTCATGTAACGCGTGCAAAACACATGTTACAGGACATACATCACGTGAAAACAAAAACAGATATGTGATCAGTATGGCATTCTTGCTGGTTGAACTCAACGTATTCAAAGAAGTATATGTTTATATAATATTATACATTTGTGTGCGTGCGTGTGCGTGCACATCTTTGCCATCAACTGTAAGAAAAATATGCAGTACGAAGATGTAGGAGGTTTATGTGCTTTTATAGTACGTACTGTAAATTACGTTTCAGTTCTCACTTTTACCACTTAATTCTGGCAAGTTCAGAAACTTATCGTACACAAGATTCTCGCGGTAATAAACAAATATGCTTTTAAAAACAATTGTTTTTTTACGCGCGCTGTTTATCGTTTCCATAGCAAGCATTTTTAACGTTGATCTTGTGACTGCATGGTGCAAGGAAACAGTCTGTTTTAGCAGGAAGTTAGCAGTCGTGCGCTGTTATAAAGGCTGCAATATAGCAACCCTCATAAAAACTGGTTGGTGGTCTGCATACGTGGAGTTTTAGCAGGAAGTTAGCAGTCGCACGCTGTTATAAAGGCTGCAATATAGCAACCTTTATAAAAACCGGTTGGTGGTCTGCATACGGGGAGTTTTAGCAGGAAGTTAGCAGTCGCGCGCTGTTATGAAGGCTGCTATATAGCAACCCTAATAAAACGTAATAGTTTGCAATGTTTACGCTTTTGTTGACTATATTATAGCAGTGTTATCATAGGCTGGCCACTTCTTGCTAGCTTAATAGTACATGGAGTGTATTTGGGGCATGCATTGTTTCAGAATTTCACTTTGTGCTAGAACTACGCAGAATCTATGGTTTTGTTGGAGTAGTCTGATGTAAAATGCTATATTTGATTTATAACTGTATTTTCTTGGCATGAAAAACATTCACCTAACCTTGTATTTCACTCGACAGTAACAAATTGTAAATAAAGAAGCTTCTCTGGAATAAATTCTGCAAGTTGTCTATATTTATGATGTTCACCCTGATTTTGGTAAAGAGTATTTACACGTTGTGCAATTTGAAGTCTCCAACTTTACACCGAAACATAAACATCTGTAGCAGCAGAAGTAAATGGGCGCCAATTTATAGTTTAATTACCTAATCTTTAGCCAATTTTTAGGCTTTGGTACCACATTTACCATAAAATTGCGAAACATTAGTCATTTCCAAGAATTCAAAAGTATTTCCAATGGTGTTATATTCACCTGCAAATGAAATGTGAGCAGAATAGAGTGCAACGTGGAAGCATATTCCTATGTCGGTTTGTGGCGAAATTTGCAAACGCAAAAACAAATACGAACAACGAATTAAGCGAGGACGTCATAGTAATGCTAGGCTTGAAATTTATTCAAAACTACAATTTGCAAGACAGCAATGTAACTAATGCGCGAAAGCCAATTTAGATCTATCCGCTAGTATGGACATTCCTCAACTAAACATTAACTAACTTAAGAAAGTAACGACCGAGAGTTTGCATATAGAGGTAACAAATAATATACATCTTAACCAACGATGGATTCATTGATCCACCACATTCGCTCAAGGAATGTTCGCGATTTCACACTTCTACCGGTGAGCCATCACCACTCGTCATGCTTTACAATCACACAATCCGCTAGGTCTTTACTAAAATAATCTCACGCTGGTTTACACAAGAAGCTCAAATGCAGATATATTATAATACATTTTTACAAGTACAACTGAGATCAATAGCAGAATTGTACAAACGATAGTCAAATGCGTTCCGAATCCACAAATGAAATCGCTGAGGTCTACATGGGTGAGTGATACAATACATTAAAACAACATTTTATGCGACTGTATGGATGAGACTAATTCAATCCGTGAATATATTGGTAAGCACAAAAAATAATCGTATCATAATAACTTACAAATAATTGGGAAAAACGATTTCTAACGATCTAATAATACTTCTAGTGTACAACACCGTCCGAATAAAACAAGATACTTTGTTTTCAGTACGTGCGATTCAAACACTGACCACTTTCCTCTATCAAATCTAAACAGAAGCACAGTTTCTCTACGCCTGATGCGGTAAGATATGATGACGTCATCTTTAACTCTTTCCGTTAACGCTAATAATGATGTGAACATATCAATGAACAGCAGGCCGAAGAACACATTATAAGAACATGAGAGTACGGTCGGTGCCACCTACACAGCCGGTTTAAGATCGCAGACGTGCACGATCACGAATAGACTTTAAACAAAATATCATTCCACGAAATCAAAAGGATTTCCGATGCCAAATACTGCAACAGGCTACAAGATTGCGCGATAAACGTGAATGGAGGCCAATTGGAATGACGTCACAGCAATTACATCATCGTAACGGGCTCGGTTGGAGTTGAGTGACTACAGCAGAACGGATACGGAGGTTCATAGATAATTGAATTTGTTTTTTTCTCTGCTCGTACACCCCCCCCCCCCCCGCCCCACAAAGGCAGAGTAAAGGGAAATATCGAGGAGCTGGTGTAGCATAGGTACTCAGATTTGTAACTTTGGAATGATTTTTAACATATTCCCGTTCACGTATTCATACGGCTATATTACAAGGAAAAAACAATTATTTATGACTCACATAAACGACATTGCCTTGATACTTAGAAGGATTTAAGACTATTGGCTAGATGTCAGAAACTCTCTGAAGATGCTACACAAATCTCACACTGAGACATAAAACATCTGTCAATATTTTTGTTACCACATTTTCAGATGATACTAAATGAGAGCATATATGCTAGAGTTACATCTTACACATCAGTAGAATATAGTGCAAATATACTACCTGTATAGTGGCGTCTAAGAATTTTTGGTTTAATAACTTTGGCTAATGGTTTCAACACTCATTATTAATATCGAACATGTACAATATTATATTATAATATCTAAATACAATTATGCGTTCTTACATGATTGCAAGAAATGTGCTGAGGCGAATAAAGGAAATGGAATAAAAAGAAAGGCTACCCTTAGTATTTGGCATAACCACACCTATTAATGACCGTCGAGTTTTACAAGTGATACTACTGAACGTTGATCCTGTTACACGTTTTATGCTAGCGTGGCGATCCTCACAGCTCACTAACACTTTCCAAACGTTACCCAACTTCGAAGGTGGCATACTAGGATGGTATGTGAGAGGGTTACTAACTGATTTACGCCAGAAAGTCTCGTTTAACTTCGATTGATTCATCGTAAATATACCTAATACATTTCTGGTACATGAACAGCATGCATCAGTGTCGCGTCATAGATATGGAACCTCTTTCAGTCTTTCTTACTGGGCGAATTTATCAGGAAAAAACGTAAACGTCAAACTTAAAATGTCAAAATGGCAAAAATATTCAAATGCCTACAAATTAATTGGTATAAAAATGTAAACGAACAGTATAAACGTCCCGGCTCAAATGTGTTCTATTCATACGTTTATAAGTACAGATATGTGAATAAGGCCAAGTATAAGAACGACCTATGATTGTTCACACTGACCAGCAAGGACTGTTACTGAAAAAAAACAGGTAAAATATAAAATCGGGTCAACCTTAACCAAGGCCATAGCAATAAAGCTGACTGAATGTTTGTTAACGTCTGGATATCATGCCAATGTATCTATTAACTTAAACATCTGATGGATGCTTAGTTTATACAAAATAGAAAATGGTTCATCACAGTATCATGCAATCACATAATCCCACAATGGCTCAAAATTAATAAAAAATATAACAAGTATATTACGAATAGGGTAAGAATTAGATATGACTAAGTACTGATAATCCTTAAAACAGCTATAGAGCATTACTATACCCGCTATTATTTGTGAATCAAGAACAAGAAAACATATTCCCACAGAAATCTAAAATTATATGAAATCTATACACAAAAGCATCCGACAATAGCACAAAAAACGAATTAGTCCTAGATTTCATTGCCATTATGACAACACTAAAGTTCCTGTTTCAAATATTATTTTTCCAAGCCAACAGCACCCACGTGGCATGCATTTTATATTTGTTTACGTGAGATAATACACATATTCATTATATACAGATTACGTATATACGTATTTATAGATATAATCATATATATATATATATATGTATATATGTGTGTGTGTGTGTGTGTGCGTGCGTGCGTGCGTGCGTGTGATAATGTATGTATGTATGTATATTGCAGCTCTAATCATTGTCCATGTACGTCTACATGCATCTCTCTCACATTCATACAACAGTACAAGCATACTCGGTCTCCACACTGAACACATGAATAACTGCCATGTTTGCATTTTTGCTAAAGTTAACCTGTTTTGTGTCAATTATGTTATTGCATCAATGTAGCATACATGTATTCGCTTTTATCAGTCGAAATGTGCTCAACTTTTCATGTTGGTGTTTCTCATCAAGTTTCCTCAGATAGCTACTGTCGGGATTTTAATCAGTTGGTTCTATGCAGTGCCATCTAGCGGCACAGACTTGACTTGATTCTTGCCCAAGGTTTCCTGCTTGCTAACCACTAATCCATTCTGGTTCGCCTGGTTTTCATTCCGTGGCATACCTAATTGTTGCTTGTTCGCAGCTACTGCCATTTCTTGCAGCTGCCCATCTGGATACTCATCTGGGTCGAACGAATCGCCAACATCCTGTGGCTTCTTATCTTTGCCGGACTCCTGGGACTGCAGGTTTTTCCCGCATGCAGGGGCAATATCTAAGGAAATACGTCAAGAAATGTTGGTCCTCGTACGTTAACAATAGTGGAGATTCATGGGAAAAGTGTGAAATCATTCAGTTCGCCCTCAGTGTGATTAGACTAGGTAGACGATACAGGTGACTGAAGCAAAAGATAAGTTCAACACCTGGACATGCTACGTACTACCGAGAAAACAAACCTCCCTATAGTGATGCATTCCATCATTCTATTGATTGTCAGTACTTCCCCAACAGCGGGGATGCATAGTTATCTGTGAAACTATTATGAACATCTACGGAAAATTCAACCCAGTTTTTTTCTAGGTTTATTCATAAGGGATGCAATGAGAGGGGAGAGGTAAAAAATACACATGGGAGATAGATAGTAACAAGTGCCGCAGAGCGACTGGGCTCATCTGAGGTCTGTTGCTACAATTATAAACGTAACATTTCAGCCGTGCGTAGTGACACCTTTGTTAGGCGCAGATATGCAGATGCGCAGTTGCATACACATCATTTCAGCAAACATTTTTTTATTGCAGAGAAAGAGAGAGAGAGAGGGAGGGAGAGAGTCAGTCAGACTAAATTGTTTATAAACAAATAACACTCACGCAGCGCGCAGAGTATCAGTTACGTCATCGATTGAAATGTACATTCCAATTTCGCCGTGCGGCATCCAAACTTTCAACAAAGATGGCGGCAGAGGTAAGGCAGACGCACGTATAACGTACAGATTTCTTCAATGTCGGGAGATCAACACATTTCAACTGACAGTCAACCATCGCGCTCTGCAGCGTCCACAAGCCAGCATGCTCCTCCATATCCCGACATT
>NW_014578704.1:16818-24882 GCF_000485595.1 Priapulus caudatus
CGTGCGTGCGTGCGTGCGTGCGTGTGATAATGTATGTATGTATGTATATTGCAGCTCTAATCATTGTCCATGTACGTCTACGTGCATCTCTCTCACATTCATACAACAGTACAAGCATACGCGGCCTCTACACTGAACACATGAATAACTGCCATGTTTGCATTTTTGCTAAAGTTAACCAGTTTTGTGTCCATCATGTTATTGCATCAATGTAGCATACATGTATTCGCTTTTATCAGTCGAAATGTGCTCAACTTTTCATGTTGGTGTTTCTCATCAAGTTTCCTCAGATAGCTACTGTCGGGATTTTAATCAGTTGGTTCTATGCAGTGCCATCTAGCGGCACAGACTTGACTTGATTCTTGCCCAAGGTTTCCTGCTTGCTAACCACTAATCCATTCTGGTTCCCCTGGTTTTCATTCCATGGCATACCTGATTGTTGCTTGTTCGCAGCTACTGCCATTTCTTGCAGCTGCCCATCTGGATACTCATCTGGGTCGAACGAATCGCCAACATCCTGTGGCTTCTTATCTTTGCTGGACTCCTGGGACTGCAGGTTTTTCCCGCATGCAGGGGCAATATCTAAGGAAATACGTCAAGAAATGTTGGTCCTCGTACGTTAACAATAGTGGAGATTCATGGGAAAAGTGTGAAGAAATCATTCAGCTCGCCCTCCTGTGTGATTAGACTAGGTAGACGATACAGGTGACTGAAGCAAAGGATAAGTTCAACACCTGGACATGCTACGTACTACCGAGAAAACAAACCTCTCTATAGTGATGCATTCCATCATTCTATTGATTGTCAGTACTTCCCCAACAGCAGGGATGCATAGTTATCCGTGAAACTATTATGAACATCTACGGAAAATTCAACCGAGTTTTTTTTCTAGGTTTATTCATAAGGGATGCAATGAGAGGGGAGAGGTAAAAAATACACATGGGAGATAGATAGTAACAAGTGCCGCAGAGCAACTGGGCTCATCTGAGGTCTGTTGCTACAATTATAAACGTAACATTTCAGCCGTGCGTAGTGACACCTTTGTTAGGCGCAGATATGCAGATGCGCAGTTGCGTACACATCATTTCAGCAAACATTTTTTTCTTGCAGACAGAGAGAGCGAGAGAGAGGAAGAGAGAGAGGGGGCGAGAGAGAAAAAGAGAGAGAGAGAAAGAGTCAGTCAGACTAAATTGTTTATAAACAAATAACACCCACGCAGCGCGCTACTGTATCAGTTACATCATCGATTGAAATGTACATTCCGATTTCGCCGCGCGGCGTCCAAACTTTCGATGAAAATGGCGGCAGAGGTAAGGCATACGCACGTATAACGTACAGATTTTTCTTCAATGTCTGGGAGGATCAACACATTTCAACTGACAGTCAACCATCGGGCTCTGCAGCGTCCACAAGCCAGCATGCTCCACCATATCCCGACATTGCACACTAACGTCGACGGAGAGAGCCATGCGAAGGACAGCACAAAACTGGCAAACTGTCATTGGTAGGTTTGACGATTCATTTCTGCAATTACTTATCTCAAGATTGATTAAACTGAAGTTAAGAAAGTAATTCTTTCTGCACTTTTGAGTGCAATATACATTTGACCTATCCTGCCGGGACATTCTTCTCACTCTGTTCCGATAGATGGCGTGCATACTGACTATGTGTAGGGAATAGATAATCCGAAATAGTTGCTACCTTCGTTTAGCCCATGCTGTGATACTATCAGCCACCCACCTGACACGCAGCTAGGGCCTGCATACCTCCCAAATCCCATTTGTTGATACAAATCACGTGCCCGAAACTCCTGTTTTATGGTGCATTGTGACCCTAACCCTAATACCCCCTTCACATACACGGATTTTTCTTACGAGTCCTTACGGATCGCCAACTCGTAGTCAATCGCAAGCATCCGTAAATAACTCGCTGGTATCCGTATTAACTCGTCACAACTCGCAGACACTCGTAAGGATCCGTGAAAGGAGAGGCAAATTTTTTGACATGTCAAAAACCTTCTCACGAGTGTCCACGGATTAATTTTTTCCGTAAATAACTCGTAACAATCCGTAAGTATCGTAATCCGCTCGCAACAACACGTAACCATCCGTAAACTGCTCGCAAGAATCTGTAAATGACTCGTAACAATTTTTGTTACGATTTGCTATGGTTAGTTTACGATTTGTTGACGGATTATTTACGGATTATTACGAGTGCTTACGTGTTGTTTACGATTTCATTCGGGTCGTGTTACGATGGCTTTACGGATTATTACGAGTTATTACGAGCACTTTACGAATATAGTGAGCGTAGACGGTTATGGTATTCTTACGTTATTGTTTACGATTTGGGAAAGGCTGCAAATCAAACACGTCATTTTCAGTGTTATCAAGAGTTGTTCTTCTCATATGTATGTTGTCTCTCTGGATGTCAGTTGATGATAGATTGAGATTTGCGGGTGATACTCCATTAGGAGTGTTCCGCAACTTTAATTGTCATTAATGATCCATAATATACATATATAATATATATATATATATATAATATATATATATTATATCACAGGAGTAAGATAAATGGTATAATATATATATATATAGGCTGATATATATATGGTCATGGTGCATATATTAGTTTGTGTTAAATGTCATTAGGTTTGGGTTAGGGTTAGGGTTTGGATTATCATCATTAATCATTAATGATGATAAAAGTTGGGTAACACCTCTATGTATGGCATGTTGTTTGTGTCATAATTCGATTTTGTTTATGGTTGATTGTTGTATGCAGGATATAACATTCGATTTATCAGATATAGACATTCGATTTTATCACATATAAATTGCGATTATGCGCATCGTTGAGTTCTGAGGTTCTATCGGCATCGGATCATTCGAGTTCACGCACGATTAGTTGATTCGCGTCGGCCATCATTGCGATGCGTGAGGAGTGAAGTGATTCGATGCGGCGGAAGGGTCGAATGCGAGTGTCGGAGCGGTATTGCGGACGTATGCCGCATTCGAATGATTGCGCTTCAGGCTATCGAAGCATTGCGATAGCGCATGTGAATGATGGCATCGAATCACGAATGGCGTGAAGTCGAATGATTCGATGCGTGAATCGAATGGATTGCGCGATCGTGAATCGAATGATCTCTGAGTGCGTGAATCGGAATGAGTTTCGATGCGTGAATCGAATGAGTGCATCGCAGGGGTGCGGAATGTGCGATTGCACGCATTCGGAATCTTCGATTGCACGCATACGAATCATTTCGATCCCGGCATCGAATCGAATTTCGAAGTTCACGCATCGATGTATGCCGATCGAATGATTCGATGGGCGTGAATCGAATGATTCGATGCGTGAATCGACCTGATTCGATGGCGTGAATCGGAATGGATTCGATCGTGGAATCGAATGCTTGCGATGGCGTGAATCGAATGATTGCGATGCGTGAATCGATATGATTGCGATGGCGTGAATCGAATGATCGATGCGTGAATCGAATGATTCGATTGCGTGAATTCGAATGATGGCGAATGCGTGATATCGAATGATTCAGATGAGCGTGAATCGAAATGATGCAATGCGAATCATGATGCGACTTCACGCATCGAATGATGCATGCGAATGATTCGAGGCGTGAAACATCGAATGATTCGAATGGCGTGAATGCGAATGGATATCGATGCGTGAATCGAAATATTCGATGCCGCTGCGAATACGAAGTGATGCGTTATGCATGGCATTGCGATAATCCAGCAGCATCGACTGTATTCGAGATTCAGCGCATCGAATCATTCGATTCAGCGCAAGTCGACTCATTCGATCGACGCCATGCGATATCGATTCGCCCTGCGTGGAAATCGAATGAGTTCGATGGCGCGAATCGAATGGATCGAGTGCATCATTCGATTGCTACGCATCGAATCATGTCGATTCACGCATCGATCATTCGATTCAGCCATGGCGAATCATTCGATTCACGCATGCGATCATTCGATGGGCATCATTAAGATGGCGTGAATCGAATGATTCGCTGCGTGAATCGAATGATTCGCATGCGTGATCGAATGATGGCATCGAATCAATGTCGATTACACGCAATCTGAATCATTCGATTTCACGGACATTCGAATCATTCGATTCACGCATCGAATTGATGCATCGAATGAATTCGATGCGTGAATCGAATGATTCGATGCGTGAATGCGAATGATTCGATGCGTGAATCGAATGATTGCGATGTATCATTCGATTCACGCATCGATCATTCGATTCACGCATCGATGCATGCGATATCAGCGGCATCGAATGATGCATGAAATGATTCGTATGCGTGAATCGAATGATTTCCGATGGCGTGAATGCGAATGATTCGATGCCGTGAAACTCGAATGATTCGATGCGTGAATCGAATGTATTTCGAACTGCGTGAATGCGAATGAGTGGGTGGCATCGAATGAATTCGATTCACGCATTCTGAATTTGGTTGATTGATTCACGCATCGACTGATGGGCCTCGATCAATTCGATTTCTCACCGGCATGCGAATGATGGGTCATGTGGGAATCATTCGATTCAGCGGCATCGAATGAATTTGAATCGATTATGAACAGAATACACACGCATCCCGGTGGAGCCGTTATATAATATATCTTCTCTCGAAGATGACCCACAAGAGTCGTGGACATGTTCCCCATGGCTGGGCTGTGTAATACTAGATTCTTGATATTGTTATTAGATAATTGTATGCTCGGTGTGATGTTTTGACGGGTTTGAATGGTATGTCTACGTGAATATATATATATATATATATATATTTTATATTAATATATATATGCTAGAGGTATAGTCATATATATATAATTGATATCCGTTTAATCATCGCACTCATTGTGCTACACATAACACATACATCTATAAACATAGTATAATAGTGTGTAAGCAATGAGTGTCATGTTAACTGATACGAAGCAGTGAGAAGACGTCAGGCTTTTAAAATTTGAATTTATAGTATATATCGGTATATAGGGGTAATGTTTATAGTGGAGGTGAGGTTCGAATGGTTATGTGTCTATGCCAGCGCATAGGTTTTATAGCTCATATCAAGTTTATCATGTCCTGCTAATATTCTATAGACATACTACAATATATATAATATATATATGATATATGTCAAGCAGTGAATGATCTCAAATGTTGAGTGCATGCATATTGCAGTTTGCTATGAATCGCGCCTACAAAGCAGTGATGGCGGAGGGCGTAGAGGAGGAGTAGGGAAAACAGTGGTGCGATGAGGCGGAGTTTAGATAATATGGTAACAGTGGTGGCCTATAGAATAGAGGAGGTAGAGAATGGGAGAAACTGTTGAGGATGGAGAGGTACTTTCACTGATTCGTTTTACTGTTGGTGATGGAATTAATACATCATCTTTATCCTGATGCTCCACCTTGATGTACACTCCAATGGGCTTGGAGAGTTTTTTGTCCTAGATCCGTTCTATAATTGTCATGTGGATCCCATTGGTGGTTATTTTTCTCAGACTGTACAGTATTCTTGTATATATATAATATATAATATATATATATATATATACATGAGATGTTACAGGGCGATTCCCAAAAATCCTGAAAGTAGTGACTAATTAAAGTATAGCGAGCAGAGTTTAGTGTTTTGAAAAAAATTAAAAAGCCCATCTAGAACACCATTTTCTGAAAAATAAACTGAAAGTTTAAAGTTTTCAATCATTTTTTCAGATTTTTTCCTGAACTTTTTACATTTAAAAAAAAATCAGGATTTCAGGAAAAATCCGGAAATAAAGCATCTCTGTATATATATTTTATACCACCATAGCATAGTATACATAGTATATGTGTAGCACATGAGTGCATGGTTTAACTGATAAGAGGCAGAAAAATGTAGGTTTTTAAATTGAATGTATATTTGTCTGGGAAACTGGCCGGGTTCGAATTGTATGTGTGTATATGCGTATATATATTATATTATATCAGTTCCTATGGATTTTTAACATTGGATAAATGCCTATTTTTGATTGGATTCGGAATTTGGATCAACGTCAGATTGTCGACGTTGTATCAACGACAGATTTTCTACATTGGAGAAACGGCAGGTCTTGACATTAGTCCAACGTTACATTTTGAACGTTGGATCAACGTCAGAATTCAAAATTCTGAAATAAAGCTCATAAACATATTTTACAAATTGACTTTTTTATTTCCTTTTAGGAACATTGAGATTAACAACACATAACATTTTCAGATTCTTTCTTACATATATATTATTTCACAATCAGTTTTTTTATTTACTAAAAATCTCCCTAAAAATCTCCTCTCCCTCTCTCCCCCTGCGTCCACCTGCAGCGAATGCATGCGTACCGACGGCACGCCTGTGAATACATAACGCGCATTTTCCCCCAAATAGCCATTACCTCCTTTGTTATATACAGCGTCAGAAGAAACCCTGAATATGATAAGTTAAAGCAATTATAGCTTACAAACACTGAATCTGGCAAAAATGTAGCTAAATGTAGACTAACCTGATAGAGAAAATTTTACTTATTACACAAGTTCAAAAGTACTAAGAATAAATGCTGTTATACCACATAAAACTGCAATTCAATACGTCTTGAGATGTACGTTTAGTGCTACTCTAGACGTTTGCTGTTACCGTTGCAATGACGGTAGGTGTCGAAAAGTCGGGGGGGGGGGATTTGAAGGGTCGAAACATCTATCTGCTATCCGAGCTTTAATTACTGATACAGGAGAAAATATGGACTCGGGAGAATTCGGCCTATAGCAGAATAGGACCATAACAGACTTGGCCGATACGGACTCGGCCCATAAAAATATAATTACGTTGAATCCAAACCTGGATATATTTAAATCATTGCCATATAGATTTATGTGTTTTCCGCTACCAGTAACAAGTTTTTGTGGGGTTTATCATGGTTATATGAGTTATGACAGTAATAATGAGGTCGATCGTAATAATGACGTTGTATGGCGTTAAAAAGAGTTGGCCCAACGTTGGCATGGGAGCTTTTTTCTTGTCTGCTGCTATCATTCCTTCTTCTGTTCCATCAACATAAATTCTGTAGCCTATGGTAAAAAAAGATTACTCAGTATCACCGTCAGTCAGGGTGTGCAAAGGCAACAGGAATATTACGTATTTCCAACGTCAGTCAACAATCCTCACACACAGGCTCAACGCAACGTATTAGCCAGCCGTGCAGCCGTGATTTGCAGGGTCAGTTTTGAAACTGCACCGCCACAAATGTGTAGCACGGCCTAAAATATTGATCTAAAGACACACATACAAAAAAATTGCACTCCCACATATTTTTTCTGCACTCCCACAATACTCATCCCTGGCTAATACCCTGGCTCAATGTGATATCTTGCTACAATGTGCAGCACTCGTTGCACTCCGTACATGTGCCCAAATCTGGCAGCACCAGTACAGATGGTCGCGCTCGTGTTATACTGCACCTGTCACTTGAATTGGGTTGCTCATGTCAGGGGCCGTTGGCAGCCAGCTAAGCACAACGGAATCATTGGATGACACCATCAGCTTCAGCTGCTTCGGTGGCGGAGGCAGCAGAGCATCCTTACTGCATGCGGGGACGTGGCATGTCATGTCTGAAGCACTGCCCATCATCCCTGACACAGACATGAGCAACTCCTGCAAGTGATGAACCTGACGAAAGAAAATACAACCACACGTGAACATGTATGAATCGTCACAGACAACGTCAACAAGTGTATAGTTTAGTTACTATTCACCTCGACTACACTAATGGAATCTGGTTCTGGCGCAGCTACCATGAACTTCCATAAATGGTGCCGCTTATAAACAATTCTACACATACCTGAAAAGTTTAAATTTCAAACATATTAACTTGAAAATGCTTAAATAGTGAAACCTTTTGATATAGGGAGTCCTGCGGAGTTATGTATTTAAAGCAACTGCTGGGCATGTAAATATTACAGCAGCAGTATACTTTATATGACTAAACAAACACGTACACCACTAAATGCCATGGTT
>NW_014578704.1:24907-46053 GCF_000485595.1 Priapulus caudatus
CAGCCCCGCCCCTCACCTCCAGTCGACCGCTACTTTCGGGCCACCCATTTTTTTGCCAATAAAATGGAAAATTGCCCATAGTCCATTCAGCCGTTGCACAGACTTTCTTGGCCTCATTTTCTTGGTATGTGAATGAAATAAGCGGGCCGGGGTTTGGATATTTAAAAGAAATTTATGTCTAAATTAGGTTAGTTTTGGCAATTCTAATAGGCATATTATGTTATGACACGAGCAGATAACAGTCTGTGGGTGTCACATCGTCTGTTCGTTTTACAAGATTTATGTCGACAATATTTTAACGACGATTCAATCGCTGGCTGGTTTACAATGGCATCTACCCGGCATTCTTATACGGTGCTCGGGCGACGGATTGGGGTTTTGCGGCCGTGCCGTTCCTCGAAGCATTTATGATTAGTAAAATAGCGCATGTGCCAGCTGGCCAAGCGAGCACACGATGAGCAGGGAGGTCTGGATCTGGTACGGAGGTTTGTGCGCATGAACCTTCGGCGTCGCGCCGTGTGAGAGGCAGCGACTTTCCGCACCATTGGGCCGTCCTTCCACGCCCTCGTACTCTTCCAACCCAGACCAATTATCGTTTTACCATGACCAAAGGTCTCTCAACTTCTAGCTCGTGATTCACTTTCGTCTCACTCGTTCGACGTTGGGGTGATGTCTAGGTCAATTAGTGGCTAGTACCACATGAGGCCTCCAATATATACAAGGATGCAATTTCTCGATGTAGCTCGCAGCGACCCATGCCGAGAAGACAACCACGGCGCGTACAGGAGGATCTATATCGAATACTCAGGTGAGAGTTTGGTCGGATCGCATATATCAGAGCAGCTGTTCGCGCCGTGTGAGAGCAGTTTTATCTTCACCGGCCGGGCTCCTTGCTCCCTGCACGCCATCAATCAGCGGCGTCTCTCGACGCTCATTCGCGCTGCAGGCGACTTTGGATCTGCACGCGGCCTCCAGTTAGGCAGAAGCGGCAATGATTGTCCCAGACCTTGCAGAGCAAACGGTGTGGTAACAGGGAGTCTGTCTTGCGATGTCGCGCGTTGGCCGGTCTGCGTGCCTTGGAAGCAGCATCCGCACTCAATTCGCCTCCTCAGCCTTACTCAACCGCCATCATCAGGGCGTCTCCCCGTCTTCGTACATGGCCAAGTTGTGCATGCTTAGCCTGCCAGATTTGCATGCCAGCGAAGATGTCCAGCCGGGAATAGCAAGCCTCGGCTATCAGCGCGATCGACCCATCTTCTCCTCGCGTTTGATATCAATCGAGTCGCCATAGCCGCGTACGAAGCAGATCCAGGATGCCGCCGCGTCCCCCGCCACCGTCTTGCGTGCAGCATCGTTCTGCGTCCGGTAACAGCGTTTGCGAAACGTTGCTACGCATTGTCTAGCAGCACAACTACACAACATTCACGCTGGCTGTTACGCAGGCGAGCATAAGGAAGCGTGTGCCGCAGCGCGCATCCCACTCTGCGCGGGCGCGTCATGCCAGCAAACTGTTTTTCACAACTCTCCATCTTCTCTTCCGTTTCTGGCCCCGCGAAAAGTGCGCATGCGACATGGAGAGGCGTCTACATGCGTAACTTCACGAGCATCAGATGGTTTTCGTTCCACCTTCGCAGAATTCTAACACTTGCGTCCAAGGTCCCCACGTGAACAGCAGCAATATTGGCACACGTCAACAAAACGTCCAACTTTCCACAATACCTCACGCGTGACCGTATCACGAACCGCCACTTCACTGTGGTTCCCGTTGCTGAAACTAAAATTGAAATAAGAGAGTTATCATGTAGCATCTCCACAAAAAACCCTACCAACTAATAAAATACAGTCACCTGAGAACTTATACACAGTAAGATAGTATTGCTTATTGAAATTAGTATGATGTCGCAGTGCTATATTAAGGGTTGATATTACCATTGACGCTGTGGGCACTGAGAATGATGGAATTCAGCGTACAAGCCCTCTTTCAATTCTAAATAGGGGAGAGACATGGAAAGTAAAACGTTCGCACATCTTTTTTTATTCTCGTATTTCTGTAATATGTTGCATGTGTATTCATAGGATCTCGCAGCGGGAAGTAATAGAGCTTTCTAGTTTTTTCTAATTGGCATCATAAGGGCTGAAAAGTCCAAAGCTAAGGCCAGGAACAAACTCCGGAAATGGAACAAATAAGAGTGATTAAGCCTGGAGGATTGCCAAAGCAGACCACATCCACTGCGTTGCCTGCTAGCTCCACTCAGTCTCGATGCTTGGCCAAAAGCCTCAGATGTATCTACGCTAACTCCCCTCGTTAGTATTCTAAAGCTGCGCTGTTGAGACACGTCGTAAAGGGTTGGTAAGTAATGCAACAAAAATTTAAAATCTCGCCCTCCCAGCCCTGTGCCACTAGAAATAAACGGATCTATATGTTTTTTGGTAAACACGGATTTTACAAATAAACGTGAAAATTAGTCGTGAGAACAGAGGTAGAAAAAACTTTTTGGCTTAAAGACTAGCAAGAAGTGGTGTATCCATATGGAATCTAATTCTGAGACTCACAGTGTCACTACTCATTAGTGTCAAGTGTAAATAGATCTAACAATTTATATAAAACACGCCGGCAATGACGATCGCCATCTAGTCAGCTAAAATCACTCAATATCTCACAGTGACGAGACTAGTGCTCTAAATACTTGTCGTGTCTGCATAACCTCATATCACTTAACCGTGTATGAAAAAAAATACTGAAATCTCCAAATTTCAGTGTTTGGTCCATTTCTTATGAAACTCATGCTCGGTGACTTTTGTCTAAAAAGAGGCGGATTAATATAAGGCCAGAATGACTAATACACCCGTGTGCTAATCCAATGTTCTTTAACCACAAATCCCTTACGAATCCCAGCCTCAAATTGTTGCAATGACAGTAAACATCTTCTCGGTCCTAGTGCGAAACCTGTCACCTTAAAAATGATCAAAAAAGCTCTGTGTGATCATTGATGGGTGTAGCATAAGGGGATTTTCAGTAGCGGCACAGTGTTGCGTATTTCTTACAACCGTGGTCTAAAGTCACAGCTGCTCGGCGCATATGAGCGATGCTAAATCTAGTGAGAATAGCGTAATCCCTTCAATCGTACAGCGTACAGGTCGCACATCGGAAGCTCCACTTTTAGGCAGTGGCCTAATCTGAATATTATAGCAAACGCTTTTAGATGGCGATTGCATATTTAGGTGCTAACGGCCATCACTCGGCCAATCTACAGACTTTCATGCATCTGCAAACAAGTTTATTATATCTAAGAACATAAAAATTTCAATACGTTTAATCTCACTCCAATAGTTATTTTTAGCTTGCCTAGAAAGATAATTATTAATTTACCATAATAGCGTCATGTGTAGTGTTATCGTACTAAACTGGCAGTTTTCAACAATAATCGTACATTCACTACTCTAAAATGATATTAACACACTACATATTTCTCTGGCTCAACAACTTGTTCTTGTAGGTCCTTATCATTGTGACGTTGTGCTGACCTACAGTGCTAAAAATTGACCACTTTTCCAAATTAACGTATTGTCGGGTATGAATATATTAGCTTTGCGCGTTGAGCAAGACAATTTTAAGGACTGTTGTAGGTGCGCCAGATTTTTAAAGCCCGCATAAAAAACGGATTGTCGCATTCAGCCATATCTTTCCTTAAAAGATATGAGCGTTTAATTTAAAAGTTAACAAAACTGACGAACAGGTATAGGTTGAAATATGGTAACGGAAGCTTGAGACTTCTCATTGTTGTGCATAAAAGTTAAGGTTGATTTCATGCATCTCAAACACCTAAAGACTAAAAATTACCTCGCTTAAACATGATTTATTGTCTAAGGGGCAGTTTACCTTGGAGGAGAATATATATAAGCAGTGTAGATGCGGCATTATTGTTTGCTTATTAATGTTTAAGTGAGACACGGATCACGTTAGTTCAGTACTGTGGTAGGTAAAGCTAATATGTAACGCTTGGCTTACGAGTACGCAGCCTATCTTACCGTCTCGAGCCTGGAGGTAGCGCCTCTATCTCGCTTTCATTACTTTAATAGAACAATAGATGGCGCGCGGTGGCCACCTAGATTTCGAATAACCTCTTGGAAATAAATCAACGATTTGAGAGTTTAGGATGAAGCGGGCTAGAACCTAACCTTAATCCCTAACCTAACGCAAAAAGGGCTTAACGAACGACGTGCTGCTTGTACCTGCCACAAACTTGCAAAAATAGTAAACGAGTTTTAGTTGGTGTAGGGACGACATTCCACGTGTCAGCTAGTTAAATTACCACCAATAGCTTATCTTTTTAATTTATGTCATTTAATGCTGAACCCTTTAGGCTAATAAACCAGTCTATCTGCAAATAACAAATTAGCAATTAAATGAAAGTGTCAATGACACTTAGCACACAACAAAAAAGGACAAAAATGAGTGATGAGAAAAAGTCAATTTTAATTGAGGGCAACATCGCGTACATTATATAACTCTTGATAATTATATGTGTAATTTTTTTATGTGAAAAATAAATGTTTGAGATGTGAAAGGTCTGAGATGTGGGCGAGTGATGGCTTAGACTAAATGATCGCTCATCCTAACGTTTTTATAATATTCAGAATTTAGGCACTGCCTAAAAGTGGAGCTCCCGATGTTGTAACGTGTACGATTGAGAGGATACGCTTATTCCACTAGCTGCTATAATACCACGTGATAATTGTGTTTCCCTTCCCAATAACACAACTTTTGTCAAAGGTTAATTGGTTGCATGGAATGTTTAAGCTTCGTAATAGTTATTTCTAGTGGTAGGTACGCACACGGTTGGCCATCTGTAAAAAGAAAAAAAAAACAAAAAAAAAAACAAAAAAAAAAAAAAAAAAAAAAAAAAAAAAAAAAAAAAAAAAAAAAAAAAAAAAAAATCGCAATATAATTTATAAACTAAAATGAATCACGATTTTGTGACGGTAAGATGGTGCTATATACGCCGTTGATGTTTCATTAGGCGATGCGTCTCAGAAATAAATAGTTAATCTGCTTACGACATTGTTTGTAAACTTTACTCTAATATAACTTTATTGCAGGTGGGAGGAATACAAATTTTGGCATAGACGCACTCTAACACGTTCAACGCGAAACACGAGTATACTCGTTCGAACCTGCAAAACGCACGGCCGCGAAACACGAGTATACTCTTTTTTAAAAATTTGGAACGTTTACTATGTTCTCCTATAGATGGCAGGGGCTATACGCTTAGCAATTCAACAGCGTCATTGTATAAACCCCAGTAGTAGATGACATAATTTAAACAATACTTTACTGTTGTTTGGAACGTTATTTTGGGAGTTTTTGGGACTGAGGTAATGTTTTTAGTTCACCTCGCCAAAGGGCGTTTGACCGCCGTGTTTTGTGAAGGGCGTTTGACCGCCGTGTTTTGTGAAGTTGTTTTTATGTCTGAAAGTTGCGTTTGATTTGATACATCACCTGTGATAGATTCCGGTGTTGTTTCGATGTCTGAGAGTAAGTTTATATCTATATTGTACTAGCCACTAATTATAAATAATTTTATAGCTATAGTTAAACCTGCCAAAAACATTTTGTGTAATAGGTAACTAAGCGGTAAAAACGCGAAAATCTCAGCACAGGGCGGTAGATGCATTGTTAACCCAGGCAGCGTTGAACGTGTTAATAGTCTTTGATGTTACATATACAGCAGTTCACAATACTACAACTATCTTAAAATGTAAACGACTATATATAATAGACCCGGGACAAACAATTCCTTGCTCAACACCCTGTAGCAACATGTGACGTCACCAAACCAAGTCGAGGCTATGTTGTTTGGCAAACAATTTAGCGTTGGCGCCAGATTACCTGATTTCGCACCTCTTTCTTGTTGGTTTTAAGCAAACGCGCAGTCAAATGGGAGGAACTAGAGTTTATTTTGTCATAAGGTAGTGTGATTATGCATGCCACGAAGTATTTGCTAGTCTAGTACTGGAGAAATTAGCGTTTGGATGCGCATTGTGAGGCTTTAAGTGTTCAGGCAGTAAACCAGCAAGCGGGTTGCTCTAAAACTCTCTGTACCTTCTTATCCAGCTGTTCATACTTGGCGTCGGCCGACGCGTTGTTGCTCAGACCCGGCGGTGTCACCGGGCTCGTCTGAGTACTTGGGTCAACAGGTCTTACAAGCTCTGACATTTGCGACTGTAGGTCACTCTTCCAATTTCGCAGCTCCTTGACCTGATATACGCGTGAAATAACGACGACGACATTAATTAATAATAAAGAATAGAGCTCCAAAGTGAAAAATGCCTTTACTTTCAAACGATGCTTCACTGTTTACCTTAATATTTACAAACATGATTTAGTAACCTCGACGTACATATATAATCTTAAACCTCACGTAAGCAAATTGAGCACTATGTTCTGAACACTACTTATAAACAAAACTCTGGAACTAATTATAGTTCACACTCTTCATGACTGATGCTGGGAAATGTAAATGGTGTCTGCCATTTGTCGGAAGATAGGTGACACAGTAAACTGACCTCTTTCCAGAGACATTTGATAGCATCCATCTGCAGAGTGCGAAGTCTTTTGTCCTGTTCATGCATTTGTCGATTTCTGCAACAAAAGTGCCATGCAGGCAGTGTGAGAAATGGTTGAGAACTTCAGAGCCTTTTGGCAAAATTGCACAAACGATTAATATATTACGCATTGAATACATCAAATAATTGTAATAAGCAAAATGGAAATTTATGTGTAAAAAATATTCTAGTTAGATATTAAATTTTACCTAGAATGTCACTTGTGTTCTTCGATACATTGCTATAAGCATCTGAACCTTACAAGGTATAATCCAAACACAAATAGCATGGAAAGCTTAGCCAACACACCCATGAGATGATTGAGATTTAAATTCAGCAGATGCTAAATTACCTTTTCAGTTCAATTCCCAATGCTTCCACATGGGCCTCCAGTCTCTGACTTCGCAGCTGTTCCTTTATCTGCCGAACGCGTTCATCTAGATGCCTAACCTGATAGCCTTTCCATAACGCCTGGATACGCACCGCTGCTATCTCCTCTTCTTGACTAAGATCCATCTCGGCTTCCGGTGACAAACCGCCGTCCTTGAAATGCTTTACGGGGTATCGTTTCTGCTCGAAAAACATCGTAGCGCTATCGAGACTCTGCGACATCGTCGTTGGCATCTCAGTTGCCTGCATGCAATGCTTGGGCTGTGGGCTGAGCAGCTTGCCTCCAGACGCGATCCTCCTGCCTAGGTTGGACGGCTGCGAGACCGGCTTGGGGTTGCGGTAGACGAACCTGGGGTCGTCGTCGTCGCCCTTGCGTGGCTGCGTCGCAGTGAGCGGGATGCGGCTGGCGCTGAGCGAGCGCGTGCGCGTGTATCCTGCGCGCGTCACGCCGCGTTCGCTCGATTTATCGACCGCCGGCCCGTTGCGGTTGCCGAGTGGCGTCAGCGTCGACGAGCGTCTCCTCGCCGGCGCTTCCTTCTGCGCGACGGACCTCACGGACTTCATCGTCGCCGGCTTCGCGGAGGACGACGCACTAGCGGGAGCGCGGCTCTTGTTCTCCTGTCCGTCCTCGCGGCCGGGGCTGTACTTCTCGGCTCGGTACGGCTGCCGGTAGGCGAGCAGGAACGGCCGCACGCGACCGCCCTCCATCGACTGCCGACCGGTCTTCTTCGCCTTCCGGCTCCTGATCTCCGACGACCTCTCCAGCGAGCCGGCGTCAGAATCGCTCGCGCCGACTCCGAACTTCTGCTGGCTGCTGAGGTGTTTCCTCACTGGCGTGCGGGGCTTGCGCACGTAGAAGTCCGGCCGCTGAGGCGATGAAGTGAGCGGCCTGGTCGGCGACGGCAAGCCGGTGGCAGCCCTGAAGATGTCCTTTCCCAGCGGGCGTATGGGCCGACTTTCGTAAGCCTCGTAGCTGGTGAGCTTGCTCGGCGACACCGCGGCGGCGTGTGGTGACGAGCGAGGCTTCTCATCCTGCATCGCGGCTTTCCTGTCGTCGGTATCACAGCTCATTAGCACGAGGGAAGCTGAGCTCTCGGTGTGCTCAACACTGCGACCGATCTGAATAGAGTAGCCAGCTGACGTCTCCGGCAAAATGAGCAAAGGGTTCTGTGAGAACACTTGCTGGAAGGAGGTCCACGTGTTTCGTAATACCTGCGACGTGGAATGAGGTGGAGGTGGAATGTCCGCCGAGATATCCTTATCCGTTCGTTTCTGAACGTCGGTAGCGTTCTCGACGTCTGGGTCGTCTGCAATTGAAAAACAAGAAGATTATTGCACATGCAAGTTTGAGGAAATATTCTTAGTCTTCATTACACAGTTGCATCAATATAGTATACGTGACTTTTTACGGTACTGTTCATCCTCTCAAACCACTGTGACACTTAGTCATTCATGGTATGATTGTCACATTATTACCGATGTAGCACACGTGAAATGCCTCAACAATGCAGGCATTCACAGGCCAGGTGATCTTTATTAAGGAAGTCATCATTTTAATAATTTACAGAATGTAAAGTACACATCCATTGGTAGGGATATGATTTAGAGAATGCAGAGTATACCTATAAAAAATATATAATATCATTATTAATATGAGATGCAAATATATACACGTCTTGTTCGTTTTCCATCTGGCAATAAAAACATATCATGTGGCAAGCATATTCACTCTAACCATATACAAACAAACATGCGCATGCATGCATGCATGTTGCTCGCATTATATGTGTATATATACATACATGTATCAGCCATTCCACATAAGTGTATATATATAGAGTAGAACTTGTGGTTTGTAGACAGTAGAATGTAACAGTTGTATAAACGGTGACAACTATAGATTTATTATAAACACGGATAGAAACAGTGTACAGTCAGATGTAGCCGACGTCTTTTATCCGTCCGCATCGTCGTCCGACCTATTTACTCGTTTGTGTCGCAGCGTGGGTACAGCGACCGGTCGCGACTACCGTCCGATGGTACCCCCTTAATGATGGCTGTTTGATAAACTCAGCTGCATTCTTGTTGAAGTTAATGTGTTTGTACCATTTTGAAATGCCTTCTGTCTGCATTAATTTATGTCTACTCTTAAGTATGCAGCTAATGTCTTCTGGGCCCATCCCCGGCCGTGCCTGAACAATTGCATGGGTAATGTGCCGAATTCCCCCTCTCTCTTTCTGTTAGCTAAAACACCGTAATACATATACACCAAAGTTGAAAACTGAAGTGAGAGCTAGTAACATGAATTTTTTTTATGAAGAGAAATAATTAAATGGTTTAAATCCAAAATTTCATGTAAATAGGCCTTTTTATTAAAGAATCACGTATTAGTAGCCCGTCACGCAAGTCACGCACAATAGTTTGTGATATCTGAGAAAATATTAGTGTGGCTGCAATAACTTCAATGCTAAAATATGCATAACTGGTACCTTTGCTAAAATAGTTTTTTAAAACAAGTAGCAGCAAGCTAATATAGGACTGCCAGACCATTAAAAGTTAGATTTTTATAGAAATGTCAAGTGAGTCACGGTGGATTGGCTGGTATATGTATATGTATATTATGTATAGCAACATATGCATGAAGTATCTGTATGTGTATGTGTACGTGTATGTGTATGTGTACAATAGTGTATGTGTATGTGTACAATGGTGTATGTGTAAGTCTATGTGTACTTGTACGTGTACGAGTACATGTACATGTATGTGTATCGGCATGTGTATGTGTATGTGCATGCATATGTACATCTACATGTCCATATATACATTATGAATTATACCTTACACATGCTTACCAATAAGGGAAGAGCTTGGGTTGTCACCTCTCAGCACTGCCTGGATAGATGGTGCACCTAGGGACTTTTTAGACAATTGCTGTTGATACTCTCTCTGTTTATTTAGTATATGTTTCAACTTGGCTTCTTTCGCAGGTTCATCCTGCAACCACAAAAAGCCAGACGTCTTGAAAATCAGCTTCTTTAGGAAATTGTAAATCAATTAATAAGGAAAAATAATGTGACAACTCATGATAAACAATTATTTTACAGTAAAACCTCGATCTATAAGACTCAATTATTAGACTGATAAAAAAAAATGACCAAAGGCAAATGTCTCATTTCTATGCATGTCAAGAGCTTAATTCCAATGTCCGAGTCCAATAGAAGAAACGATTAATATTACAT
The DNA here is from genome assembly GCF_000485595.1 of Priapulus caudatus. Classification (NCBI taxonomy): domain Eukaryota; kingdom Metazoa; phylum Priapulida; class Priapulimorpha; order Priapulimorphida; family Priapulidae; genus Priapulus; species Priapulus caudatus. The sequence goes on from NW_014578704.1 coordinate 35,143, forward strand.
TAATTTAATCTATCAATCTTCAATAATCCAATAATCAATATCAACCTCGTACAAAATATACCAAAACATTCTTACGTGGTTGGATGTTACGGGGCATGTACTTGAGAGGTACTCGGTCAACAGCTCATGCTCGCCTGGTACAAAATGCCTCCCTTTGCCCTGACTAAGCAGCCACTCCCCTTTTAGTCTGCAACGATAAAATCAAACCTGCAGATGAAGACTGCATTTTTATCCAGTTTAATTAGAAATTGAGTATTAAGCAAAATCAAGCAAATGGATGAATAAGTTACACTGATGACTGAATGATAGTTAAATGATTTTGAATTTTTGATAATTCAGATATTTCTAATTCCGATAAATGACTACAATTAAGTCATTTTAGTAAATATGTTTGCATATTCAATGTTGCATCGATAACTAGGGATATAAAGGAACTCATTAAGATGAACAATATATACAATATTGCCAGTAACCGGGAGCTGCTATCGTTCACTATTAGCATAAATAACACAACAGAAACATGGCATCGATAATAATTAAATAGTAATTAGTACTAATTACCCTTCACGCTGGCCGATTATAGAGCCATCAAGAATCTTCAAATTCAAACACCAGTTTACGACAAACGGCCGGTAGTCAAAGCAATGCGTTTCACACGTTGCAATCACACAGGGGTTTTTGGCAATCGACAGCTGCTCCAAATTCTTCAACCCGCTCAAGTACGAAATCTGAAAGAAGATGGATCAAGTTATACACTTGAAATGAAATACACAAAATGAGAGTAAACTTAATTGTCAGGTTCAGGTTGAATGCCACCACCTCAAAATATGTTTCCATCTGTGCGTAGCTATGACTGTGTGTGTGCGCGTGCTTCCATGTACACTTCATTGTGGCACTTATAACCCAAATTGTACGCACATACACTATAGCCCCATGCACGGTATTAAGTACACCTTACCGATACCAATCACAGATAGTGAGGGCAGATATATGATAAGTAGTACCATGCAGCCTACCACAAGTAGTACTGCAAATGCCAACAGTAAACACGAAACATACCGCACTCGTACCACGAAGACATCACGGTTGACACATGGCCACAATCATGCAAACAATCAACACCAGCCTTCTCACAACACCTACCTCATTGAGATCATCCAGTTTATTCTCGGCAAGCGACAGAATATTCAATGACTGTGGGAAATACCGCTGTGCCACTTGCATCGAATGTATGCTGTTGTTGTGCAGTAGAAGAGTGTGGAGATGTATGAGAGGGGACAGATCTGAGAGGCCGTCGATGAGGTTGTCCGACACGTCCAAGTGCAGCAGGTTGACATTCTTGTTCAGGTTGTTAAAGCTCTAGAGATGTAAATCACATAGATGTTAAGCCACCGCAACCAAACTGTGGACCCACACGTATATGAGTTATAAGTAAACTAGAAGTAGAAGCTCATTGTGCTGATTCAATTGGCTAAAAGCAATCTCTTTGGCCAACAATTTGATTATGCTGCCTAAGCATTTCTGTTTGGCACACACTTTTAGTGGCCAAGAAATAACACTTGTATCAAGAAAAGGGTGGCAACAGGTATACATGTCAATTACTCACTTCTCAAATGTTCTGTTTGTGTTACGATGAATACTACTTGCAAATGGTAAATGGCTCATAATTTTTTTAAATAAATATTTAAGCACCCACTCACATCATAATTTGGAAGTGATGGTATCCAATAATAATAATAATAATAGCATGAACAGCATGTGATGATGCGCCAACACCTCAAAAGTTCAAGTTGTTTTAAGGTGCATCTAGACATATAGACACCAACCTTGAGTTTGTTCTCCGACAGGTTTAGATACTGAAGGCTCGTTAATTCCTTTAAACCTAAATGGAAGAAACAACGATGTCAACTGCTACATAAATTTATTTGATTACATCGATCATCTCTGAAATAAATTGAGAAATTAATCAATGTTGACAAATTCACTCTCACCCGTCAGCATTCATATTATCGATTACTTCAGCATATAAATGACTGAGTTTGTACTGTTATGAGCTATACAACATTTGAACAGCAAACTTGCAGTTGTATTGAGATTCCTGAAAACGAAATGGAAATGTACCAAAAACAAATGCACATATTTACGTGATGTAAATTTGTCTAAACTTGTACCTACCACAACATAAAAGCAAAGGTAACATATGGGAGCGAAATATAGTACCAGTCGATGATATCTCGCGAGAGCGAGTGTAAACAAATCTAATTTGAAATGCAGATCCGTGCACATATTTGTGACAAGAACGATGTGCGAGTGGGACAAGTGACCTGTGACATGTCAGCCTTACTATACACACTTTGTTATGCAAGGAGCACCGGCCAGTATCAGGACAAGCTAGAAAATATGGGAACCGTTGAAAAAATACATGTGAAATCATTGCTTTAATGGTGCATGTTGTGCATAACATTTGTTAAGAAATTATCACATTATAGGGCTTGCAATTACATACCTTCAATAGCGGTGATATTATTACCAGCCAAATTGAGTACTCTGAGGTTAACAAGTTTTGTCAGGCTGTGTATCCGGTGTAGTTTGTTATTGGCTAGCGACAACTGCAACAAAAAAGCTAACATTACTAAACATTTAATAAATCGATTTGACAGTCAATGCCGTTTTAGGAGCCACCTATGCGCATCCAACCGCTAATTTCTCCAGTACTAGACTAGCAAATACATCGTGTCATGCATAATCACACTACCTTATGACAAAATAAACTCTAGTTCCTCCCATTTCACTGCGCGTTGTTTTATAAAAGGCATTTGAAAATATCTCCAATGTTATTCAAATTCTCAGATGTTGTTGACACTTTCGCGTTGCTCTGCCAAGCAACCGTGGAGCGGTTCTGCAGTACAGCGGTACGAGTGTAGCAACGATAAAAACATGTGACTTCACCTAGAACCGATTCTTGGCGAAATTGTTTGGCAAACAATTTAGCGTTGGCGATCTATAGACGTGTTTTGTAAACAATTTCCCCACGTGTGGCCAATGGGGCAATAATCAGACTCACGCTAAATCGATTGTAAATCATAGAACTATATAGGAAACCTATATGCGTTCCCGAATAATTTTTAATGTTTGTGTTTTACGGAGAGTGTTACATGAATGACATACTAAATGACATCATTTACAGGAATATGATACAGTTTATTCATTTGGATGCTTGTGTGCGATCATTCTAGCATAAGTACAAATGCATCATTTTGGATTGCAGTATTTGCGTAATACACGCGCTAGATCATTATATACTTATAAACTTATATATAATAAAGCAGACACGGTACATTTGACGATATATTTTCTACGATATTATAAGACCGGACTGTCGAAAATTCAATTCTTTGAAAAAAATACACATTACAGTTAGTTCAATCTTGCTTTAACGCACGCACGAACGCACGCGCGTACTACTCTGTCATTTTCCGACACTGAGCCCCGGGCTCGCAGCCAGCCAAGCATCCGCGATCAGTGGAGGGCGTATTGCACGGGTCTCACTTTCATTTCTGTGCTCATGAGTGCCTCGTATTTACCGGGCCAACTGTACCACACGACTCCCACCGTGCTGTCCTCTCCGTAGAGTCCGTTCAGGTTCGAATTTTTGCAGTAGCTGTACCACCAAGCGCCCTTGTTTTCTACAGCGCAATTATCGGTCTCGTGGGTGTCGTTGTCCCGGTCCGGAGTGCTGAAGTTCATCCCGTTATGAGCAGATATCATCGAGTCGCCTGAAAAAGATGAAAAGCGTGTGAGGCGGGAGAGGTAATGTGGGCGACGTAGAGCGCATGATTGCAAATTGAGAGAGAAAGCGAGAGGGAGGGGGAGAAATAGATAGATAGAGTGTGATAGAGAGCGAGAGAGAGAGAGAGAGAGAGCGAGAGGAGAGTGCTATGCATACAACAATATTATGCGTATAACAATGTATACATTGTTCTACATGCAACAATATATACATATACATATAACAATGTTCATATTGTTATGCATGGAACAATATATACATATACACATAACAATGTATATATTGTTCTCGCAGACGCGAACGAGCGTTTACCCGCAGTGCCGTGGTACATGCCGACGTTGATCTTGTACAGCGCCCTCTCTGAAGCGATGCTGAAAACATCGTACGTGGCGTAGCGCGTCTCACCCGTGAATCTTCTCAGATCGATTCGTAGCTGCATCGGTACGGGGGTGGTGAGAGCGCTCAGTCGGTCGTTGCCTGCATGAGAGTGAGAGAGAGAGACGTTGTTATCTGCATGAGAGTGAGAGAGAGACGTCGTTACGACGCATGCGCAATCGCCACACTCGGTGAAATTGCGCCAGCGACAAACTTAAATTGAATTCGGCGTATTTTACTTTTATATACCCGGGTGCATGTCGGGAGAATTAGATTCAACGCCGGGTTCAAAACCGTTTATTTGTAGTGTAGCGACAACTCTGAGGTTGCTATATCGAATTTTCGCTTGCCACACGTCGCTCACGCACGGGGTTGAGACGCACGCACGCACGCACGCACACACGCACGCTCTTACGCTCGCACGCACGCCCGCCCGCATGCATGCACGCACGCACCTAGCCACAAGATGTGTAAGTATACCAAGTTTGGTAGCGCTAGGTCAAGTAGGGGCCGAGTTAGAGAGCGGAAGGGAAATATGGTCAAGGTTAAGGTAAAGGTCAAATAAAGGTCGCAGTGACCTGGTTTTGGTACGCTGCTCACCTTCTCCCCAAGATGTGTTAGTATACCAAGTTTGGTAGTGCTAGGTCAATTAGGGGTCGAGTTATAGAGCAGAAGGGAAATTGTCTGCGGCGGCGGCGGGGGAGACATGAAACTATAGTATCCCTGCCGACTTCGTCGCGGGGGATACAATAACTCTGTTACCTAACTTTAGCGTTTTCATAAATCTTTACATACACTTAGGAATATTTGTTTACGTTACATTTCTTAGTTTCATTAGTCTCAAGGCAACTCATCTCATGACATATATATCACACCCCAGTAATAATTAGTATTGGGAATAAATAATCCTGGAAAGATGAAGATAGGGGAGGGAGAAAGAGGAGTAGGAAGAAGATAAAATGGGGAAGAGGGGAGAAGGTAGTGGAGGAAGAAGGGGAGGGATAAGATGTAAGAGGGGAGAGGAAGGTGTAGGGAAGGAGAGGCAAGTGTGGTTGAATGAGAGGACATGATGGAAAATGGACGAAGGGAAGAACGGACAATGAAGAGAGGGAGTTGGATCAATGATGGCGAAGAAAGAAGGGGCACAACATGGACGTGGGATATAGTGAAGGTGGTGGAAGGGGAACAAATCCAATAGGTTGAAGGTGGTTGTGAAGGAAGGTGCACAGGTAGAAAGAATTAATGTGTACAAACAAGGATGGGGATAAGGTGGAATTGGGAAGAGATAAGGGTAAAGCAGGTGTATGAGGAAGGAGATGAGAAAGTGAATGAGCGAGGGAAGTATGACAAGAATGAGGAATGAGCAGGAGATAGAGTATGGTGGAGAGGAGATAGTGAATGAGGAAGGTAAGAGAGAGAAGGTGAAGGGAGAGAAGAGGTAGGTGCATTAGGTAAGATGGGAGATGGGGTAGGAAGATATCAGTCACGCTCCTGGTGAATGGTGCTCAAATCAAAACCCACTTTGAAAATACCCCTACTGAAGCTATCCACTCAGTTTAGTTATATTAAGGACAAATTAAATCCTCTGCCCTAACCTTAAATAGTTGTGATAAATAGCTGTAAGCCTCTAACTCCCACATTATTAGCTCTACTCCCATTAATCCTTCTGTCCATAATAAATCTTTCTCCTGCATCACTTCCATAACAATTAAATATAATTGTACACCAAGTTCCACTGCTATACAATCGTTGGCAATCTAGCCATCTTGCTCTCGAGTTCAACCCTTGACCCTATAATTTTTCTTAAGAAATACCTCCTAAATCTCTACAGTATTAGTTTTACAAATTTAGCCAGCGACCAATATCCATGCGTACGAGGTTATGCTTTATTGAATTAGCTTATTAACCCTAGATCAAATGGTCCAAATATAGCAACCCAGATTAAACCATAAACTATAATATATGACCAATATATACATGTATATATCAGGAGTGTATCAATAGGAGTGAGACAGACTGAAACCGGCAAAATTCAACATTTAGTAGCCTTAGTCTACCTATGATTTATTGTGTTTACCTCGATAAACTTGAGCTCAAGTCTTGCCTTAATCATTAAAACTTTATCCGTGTTCTAATCTTGGTCTCGACAAAAATGACAATTCGGGAGATATCGGTCCAAGACGTACAATGCTGGCTTTTAGAAAGTTTATACCGTTGAAATCAACAACTGTGAACCGAAACATAAGGGCAATGCTTTTGAAAGCCCTCTATCGCTTAGCAATGCAAACATAGCAAAGACTAGCGAGGTTTGCTAGGGATTTCGGAAAAGTTAACACACGACTTGGTGTTATTGATACTATTTACATATAGAAATAAAAAATTTCACATGTTTTAGTATTTTATCCATTTTATTTGTTCTTAACAATATTGTTCATACATGTAATTACTGTCATTCGACCATGGCCCTATAATAACAACAAGGCGTGTTTAACTTTCCGAAATCCCTAGCAAACGCTCGCTAGTTTCTTTGCTATGTTTGCATTCGCTAAGCGATAGAGGGCTTTCAAAAGCATTGCCGCTTATGTTTCGTTCAGCAGTTGTTGATTTCACGCGTATAACTTTCTAAAACACATTGTACGTTGTGGACGGATATCTCCCGATTTGTCATTTTTTGTGAGAACCAACGATTAGACCGGATAAAGTTTTAATGATTAAGGCAAGACTTGAGCTCAAGTTTATCGAGGTAACCACAATAAATCATAGTAGACTAAGGCTACTAAATGTTGAATTTTGCCGGTTTCAGTCTTTCTCACTCCTATTGATACACTCCTGTATATATGTATATATATGTTATTAAAGTTGGGACACCTCCTAATGGAGTATCACCCCACATTATGCCACATATGCGAAAACATATTTCGGGGGTCCAAACTATCCTTTGATCCGGTCAAAGTCTAGATACAATAATGTAACCCAACAAGAGTAGGGTTACAATGCGTACTATGGTTTTCTGTGGAAGGCGCCCTGAGTAATTCACTCAGGGCGGTTTTATGGTTCGTTTTTCGAGACTACAACTTTCAAACTGGGTTATTCTAAACACGAACCCTTCTCCGCTATCCGGGGACTTAGCTATGTAATCTACAATACTTCGATGCTGTATTAAACTAAATATACACCTGTTACAAAAATTCGAAGTGACGAGCGGCGAATATACTGAGCGGCCATTTCTGTTGACCTGTGAGTACTTCAGTTTGAAGAGCGGATTCACCGACCAATCGGAGGGCGCTGCGTTGCCGATCGCATTGGAATGTGTACGTCACAGGTCAACAGAAATGGCGCTCAGTATATTCGCCGCTCGTACACTTCGATTTTTGTAACAGGTTATATTAGTTTTAATACAGAGTATTGTGATACATAGTGAGTTCCAAAGATAGCGGAGAAAGGTTCGTGTTGAGAATAAACCCAGTTTGGAAGTTCTAGTCTTTGAAACCGCACCAGCAAACCGCCCTGAGTGATTCACTCAAGGGGTTCCTCCACACAAAAGGATAGGGATGCGTTGTAACCCTACTCTGTTGGGTTACATTATTGTATCTAGTCAAAGTCGGACTCCTAATTTAGAGGTGGGTGCAGCAGTTTTCATCTGGCAAGTCACGTGCGCAAGTGGCACGATCCAAGATACGCCACATTTAAAAGTGTGGAGATCCCTATCTAAGGTAGTTACACATGTTAAAAAGCCTCACGCACACTCTTGCAATAAATTAGAAATTAAATACATATGATTTATGATTATGATTATAATCACTTCGCGGTAAGCCAGCGTATTCTATTCCAGGGCGTGAAGCAGGGCGTGAGAAGATCGTGAGAGAGGTCAGAAGCTAATGTAGTTTGCAAAATTTTACATTGATACCGATCATTTCATTCAACACACACTAAACAAAATAGCCGATGTAGTACTTTTCAAACGAAAACAAATTACATTTACCTTCTTCTGCCATATTAAACAATTGGCACGCAGCTATAGAATGCACCGGTTACTTGCTCGTCCTCGGTAAGTTCAAGTTGCTTTTGGTGCCAACCAACGATAACCAATTATGACCATAATTTTACTATTAGTCTTGAATTTCCAAGGAACTGTTTTGAAGGACGATAGAGAAAGCTCATGAAATATACTGCCGATGATAAATCGAACCAGTTGAAGTGATAGTTGACGCGATTGCCGACAAAAAAAGTTTATTCATTGATAGCAAGCCCGTAACTGGCGCGGTGTGGTTGCGGTCTGATATTCGTACCGATTTCGACAAGCGTAGTTGTTATCTTGCTTTGTTTACGTTAAAAAGTTTAGCACGTTGAAGAGCAGAAAGTGCGTTGACGTAGGCCTACATTACTTCTTCAAGTTCTTGATTGCAAGCGTTCTTTTCAGGAAGTATGCGAAAGAGCACAGGCACCAAGCACCATCTTATGTCGTTATGTTTTGGCATTTTGTCCACGTGTGGAGAAACAAGATAACTTATCTGAAAAGAGGTGAATCTTCTTCGCAAGGACGGACCGCTATGGCCACGGAAAGACAATGCGATGGCGAGAAGGAAAGTCAAAGATCAAGATGGGTACATATGGTGTTGCCGTAATCGACACGATGGCCGACGTCGAGTATCCATTCGTAATAGCAGTTTCTTCGAGAAGAGTGCCGTCTGCCTTAAAAGAGGCATACTAGCCCTATCATCTAATATGTTTGCAATGGATTTTACAAATAAAGCATGTAAGATCCTTCAATGCCAAGACCGGGCAAGGACGGCGGTGACGGAGTGGTTCAAGCTGCCGCGATGTCTGCACTGAAACGGCCTCCAGCTGAGATCCGGTAGTTTCTTTACAGTTGACTATTTTGCTACCGAATGAACAAAACCTTCTCGAAATGGACGATATTTGGCAACAGACAGTCGTTGAAGGCTTATGAGTTCGGCAAAGGGAAGAGATCAAGCGCATGAAACGGCGGTCAACGAAAGACTATGTTTACCAATCCTGTGTTGGATGATATTTATGTATTCGCATAAAATGTAGGAGCAAGGGAGAATGATGTTAAGCGGAATGTTTGATTGCGATATCGCGCAACAGTATAATGTAAATGACAATAAATGGAAAGAAATGGAAAGAGTAAGATATGTGTTGTTTGTATCTATCATCATTGATTTCTTTCTAACTTCTACCTTCTACTTTATACTGGACATCCGTGGAAGAATAACGGTCGAGGAGTGGCGGCAACTCTCCTAGTGCAATGTGAAAGATTAGTATATAAATATTTTTAGATAACTGCAAGTAAGACAGTAAACGTGTTCCAGAGATCGAATTAAGCTTGCTCTGGGCCAGGCACTCAGTACTGAGAGCGACTAGCATACGGCAATATGACCTCGTTGTAGTTGCCCAGCCAGAGATGTGTTTCGCTTCTCGGAGTTGGCTAATTAACAAGATACTGCCGGACTCCAAAATGTTTTGGGCCCAGAGAGACGCCAGTGAATTGCTGTGCTGTTTGGACAGTGAGCAGTGACTCTCCGGTAGCAGGTTCCAGCTTTGATTGTTCTAAGAAAGAAGCTGAAACCTTGTACCATTCTGTCCAGGTTCCTGATTTGTTGTACGTGAGCCGGTGTGTGCCGCGGCATATGCTGGTGCTTTTTGGTGAGGAAGGATGGAATGTCGACTGCATACCGATTTTTCATTGATTTTAACGAAATTTTGAACATCTGCTTGATGGCAACCATTTTCACAACTGTCCCTCCAGCGTAGACTGGTCCTCGGTGTCGACATATTTTTATTGAGATATCTCTACTCACAAGCTTACGTAACATCAGTGGCGGGGATTTTAAGGGGGGGGGTGGATTGGTGGCTAGCCACCCCCTCTGTTGGACTAACAAATATTTTACATAGTCGCGCGGGCTGTATAAACGTCACCTGATGCACATAGGTTAAATTATATAATTGAGTGGCTAAAGCAGCAGTTACAACCTTTTTCAGGCAATTGCCAAGAACAAGAGTTTTGCTGTCGCCTCAAACCGCAGCGTGGTCACCCCTACACATTTATAGTGTTTCTTATAGGCATGATTTGCATTTATGCAAAGTGCGGCTCGCAAAATGTTCAACTATGGATCTGACAGAAAAAGACTTTCACCCCTGCAGTAATGGCACGTACCTAGGGTTCAGAGGGGGGGGGGGGGGGGGCGTTTCAAGCCGTGAAAACGTTCGTGGTCGATCGCGTTCGCTATTCAGAATTATTGGAATTATGATGACGAAGCTGTGACTGTCATTGGAACGACGAAACAAGCTCAACCAAATGGCAGCTTTCAGCTAGAGCCCTATGTTTTTGATTTTATCCTAGGGAAAATTCACGCGGGGCCTCCCGAGCACATGCCTCCCGGAGGCTGTTTCAAGATGGCGATGGGCAAGTCTAGCTGGCAAGGTGGCGAATTCCAAATCACGCAATCTAAACACTTTTGACTTTGGGAAAAAGTCAAGGGTCGAAGGAGTTTTATCTTTTTAATATACTCCGCTTCGATGAAGGAAAGGGCAGTCAAAGGTGGCCTATATTAAACTCTAATGACCTATACATGGGCAATTAATATACTGAAAAGTATGATCCGAGTCCTTTGTGACTTTGGTGATCGCGGACACGCAGCCGCGGTAATATGATAAGCATGAAATAATACACTAGCGTATAAGCGTTGGATCCGTTGATAAGATCAACATGTACGCAGGGTTAA
>NW_014578704.1:46078-47877 GCF_000485595.1 Priapulus caudatus
TTGTTGAAGCTCGCTGGTGTGGTGGATAGTGCAGTGAAGACTAGTGTGACTTCGTCAAATGACTTCCAGATGTCAAAAGCAAAGGTTTTCTTCCCCTTTCCGACCAGCAAACGACGACACGGTATCGCAGCCAGTGAAGGCGTGAAACACAGGAAGTGCCCGCGCCTTCTCTTCTCCAAGCGATGCTGCAATGGCGTGAGCAGGAATGTATCTGAGGTGTTGTCCAGTACTAAATGCGACCCAGACCTCTGTTTTATTAAGAAGCACACAGTTAGACACAGCCAACACAAGCACGTCAGTATCGACTGTTCGTAACATGATTCTACGAAAGCCTTTTTTGGCGGCATCAATTGCATGGAGAAGCATCCGTGTGTCGGCCTCTTCGTGTGAACATGGTACCAAAGCTGAGACGTCTTGGCGAACACGAGTGCAAAGCAAATGCTGATCGCAAGTTGTGTACACTTCCTTTTCCGTGGACAGCTTTTCTAGAACCTGCATAACATGAAATAAGCAGTAGTGTAGTTATCTTTTTATTAATGTTCTGGTCATAATAATGTTACTGGAATTAATTAACATATAGAACTAATGAATATATCAAAGTGTCTGTTGATGTGCTGGTGTTCGCCAAGAATCGGAACAATTTGGTTTTGTTGTCAGCCAGCCTCATGAATTCCTGATAAATTTCCCGAAATTGTATTTGATGCTGCTACATGCCTTCGGATGCCCTTGCCTTTCTTCTCTCTCGTAGCAGACTTCAAGCTCTCTTCCAGGTAGACATCCCAGACGATATCTACTCTTATGGCATTTCTCAGTTGTGCTCTCAAGTAGGGAAGGAATATGAGTGTGGAGAACTCTTGAAATGTCTTGGCGCCGACTAGTTTCAGCATGTTGATGACTGCTGCACCATCCAGTAAGATCACATCGACAGAATGGCAAAAGGCAAAAGGCAATCTTTTACTTGGCAATGCTTCTCGAGACATCCGGTAAGATCTGCTTTAGTGCCCAGTCTCAGTTTCCCCAGGTAAGACAGGTATGGTGGATAGGCATGGTTCTCGTGTTTGAAGAAATTCTCCAGGTCTCCATCACGTGTTTGGCATGCAATATACAATCTCGAGAACAACGCACAATCACTTTTGAGTGATGATACTATTTGCTTGGCATTGATTGGTGACTTCTGCGGTGGGCAGCTGAACAGGGGCAGCTTGTTTCTTTTGAGGGGCTCCGTGACAGGTGATGTCCTTTCGACTACTCGCTTCATCCTAAACGTCTCATATTGATCCTGCCCCGTCTTCTGGATATGGCGCACACTCTCCGCTATGGCTGAATCGGCGACATTCCGGCTGTCCAGGACCAAAAGGTCGCCACTTTCTTTGCAGAATGGATTTCCCATTTTATCAAACACTTCAACAAGAGACTTGACTTCCTTTGCAAATGTTTTCTTCACTGACTGTGTATCCTCATGGTGTTTGAGCTTGCTCGCATCAACATTTCTGACAATGCTGCAGTGGAGACAATTGGTTTCAAAGTCATCTACCGCCCGCACAATTTCGGGTCCAGCTACCATCCATCGAAGTAGAGCTTTTGGGTTTTCCATCAAGTTGACTGCCCCACCATCTCCTTTCACGACTTTGTTATTTTTCTCGTGTGCGTGATCAATTGCTAGGGCTGAGAATGGACGCCTCGTCTTGTGTTTGATGAAACCGCCTTGATCAAACTGTCTTGCTACCTCTGGAAGTCGTTTCGCCAACGTGGCCATGTCTCGTATGTGGATTGGCAGCCATCGCGCATAATGGGTGTGG
>NW_014578704.1:47887-60775 GCF_000485595.1 Priapulus caudatus
CTCAAGTTTATCGAGGTAAACACAATAAATCATAGGTAGACTAAGGCTACTAAATGTTGAATTTTGCCGGTTTCAGTCTTTCTCACTCCTATTGATACACTCCTGTATATATGTATATATATGTTATTAAAGTTGGGAACACTCCTAATGGAGTATCACCCACATTATGCCACATATGCGAAAACATATTTCGGGGGTCCCAAACTATCCTTGATCCGGTCAAAGTCTAGATACAATAATGTAACCCAACAAGAGTAGGGTTACAATGCGTACTATAGTTTTCTGTGGAGGCGCCCTGAGTAATTCACTCAGGGCGGTTTTATGGTTCGTTTTTCGAGACTACAACTTCCAAACTGGGTTTATTCTAAACACGAACCCTTAATTCTCCGCTATCCGGGGACTTACTATGTATCACAATACTCGATCTGTATTAAACTAATATAACCTGTTACAAAAATTCGAAGTGACGAGCGGCGAATATACTGAGCGCCATTTCTGTTGACCTGTGACGTACTTCGGTTTGAAGAGCGGATTCACCGACCAATCGGAGGGCGCTGCGTTTGCCGATCGCATTGGGAATGTGTACGTCACAGGTCAACAGAAATGGCGCTCAGTATATTCGCCGCTCGTTACTTCGCCGCTCGTCACTTCGAATTTTTGTAACAGGTTATATTAGTTTAATACAGAGTATTGTGATACATAGTGAGTTCCAAGATAGCGGAGAAAAGTTCGTGTTGAGAATAAACCCAGTTTGGAAGTTCTAGTCTTTGAAAACGCACCAGCAAACCGCCCTGAGTGATTCACTCAGGGGTTCCTCCACACAAAAGGATAGGGATGCGTTGTAACCCTACTCTTGTTGGGTTACATTATTGTATCTAGTCAAAGTCGGACTCCTAATTTAGAGGTGGGTGCAGCAGTTTTCATTGCAAGTCACGTGCCAAGTGGCACGATCCAAGATACGCCACATTTAAAAGTGTGGAGATCCCTATCAAGGTAGTTACCACATTGTAAAAAGCCTCACGCACATCTTGCGATAAATAGAAATTAAAATACAATATGATTTATGATTATGAATTAAATAACTTCGCGGTAAGCCAGCGCATTATATTCCAGGGCGTGAAGCAGGGCGTGAGAAGATCGTGAAGAGGTTGCAGAAGCTAATGTAGTTTGCAAAATTTTACATTGATAACAGATCATTTCATTCAACCACACACTAACAAAATAGCCGATGTAGTACTTTTCAAACGAAAACAAATTACATTTACCTTCTTCTGCCATATTTAAACAATTGGCACGCAGCTCATAGAATGACCGGTTACTTGCTCGTCCTCGGTAAGTTCAAGTTGCTTTTGGTCCAACCAACGATAACCAATTATGACCCCATAATTATTACTATTAGTCTTGAATTTCCAAGGAACTGTTTTGAGGACGATAGAGAAAGCTCATGAAATATACTGCGATGATAAATCGAACCAGTTGAAGTGATAGTTGACCGATTGCCGACAAAAAAAGTTATTAATTGATACAACCAGTAACTGGCGCGTGTGGTTGCGGTCTGATTCGACCGATTCGACAATGCGTAGTTGTATTTTGCTTTGTTTACGTTAAAAAGTTTACGTTGAAGAGCAGAAAGTGCGTTGACTAGGCCCTACATACTTCTTCAAGTTCTTGGTTCAAGCGTTCGCAGGAAGTATGGAAAGAGCACAGGCACCAGCACCATCTTTATTCGTTATGTTTGGCATTTTGTCCACTGTGGAGAACACGATAACTTATCTGAAAGAGATGAATCTTCTTCGCAAGGACGGACCGCTATGCCACGGGAAAGAAATGCGGTGGCAGAAGGAAAGTCAAAGATCAGATGGGTACATATGGTGTTGCCGTAATCGCCGATGCAGACGTCGAGTATCCATTCGTAATAGCAGTTTCTTCGAGAAGAGTCGTCTGCCTTTAAAGAGCATACTAGCCATCATCTATATGTTTGCAATGGATTTACAAATAAAGCATGTAAGATCCTTCATGCCAGACCTGGCAAGGACGACGGTGACGGAGTGGTTCAAGGCCTGCCGCGATGTCTGCACTGAACGGCTCCAGCGAGATCCGGTAGTTTTCAGTGACATTTTGCTACCGAATGAACAAAACCTTCTCGAAATGGACGATATTTGCACAGACACCGTTGAAGGATTATGGAGTTCGGCAAAGGGAAGGATAAAGCGCATGAACGGCGTCACGAAGACTATGTTACCATCTGTGTTGGATGAATTTATGTATCGCAAAATGTACGAGCAAGGCGGAATGATGTACGGGAATTTGATTGCCGATATCGCGCAACAGTATAATGTAAATGACAAATAAATGGAAAGAAATGGAAAGAGTAAGATATGTGTTGTTTGTATGTATTCATATCGATTTCTTTCTACTTCTACTTCTACTTTTATACTGGACAGTCCGTGAAGAATAACGTCGAGGGAGTGCGCAACTCCAGGTGCATGTGAAAGATTAGTATAAAATATTTTTAGAAACTGCAAGTAGACAGTAATTAACGTGTTCCAGAGATCGAATTAAGCTTCTCTGGGCCAGGCACTCAGTACTGAGAGCGACTAGCATACGGCAATAGACTGTTGTAGTTGCCCAGCCAGAGATGTGTTTCGCTTCCTCGAGTTGGCTAATTAACAACGATACTGCCGGACTCAATGTTTTGCCAGAGAGACCCAGTGAATTGCTGTGCTGTTGGACTAGTGAGCAGTGACTCCGGTAGCAGGTTCCAGCTTTTGATTGTTCTAGGAAAGAAGCTGAACCTGTACCCATCTGTTCGGGTTCTGATGTTGTACGTGAGCCGGTGTGTGCCGCGGCATATGCTGGTGCTTTTGGTGAGGAAGGATGGAATGTCGACTGCATACCGATTTTTCATTGATTTTAAACGAATTTTTGATCTCTTGATGCAACCATTTTCACACACTGTCATCCAGCGTAGACTGGTCCTCGTCTCGACATATGTCTATTGAGATATCTCTACTCACAAGCTTAATACATCAGTGGCGGATTTAGGGGGTGGGGTGGATTGGGTGGCTATCCACCCCCTCTGTTGGACTAACAATATTTTTACATAGTCGCCCGGCTGTATAAAACGTCACCTGATGCATAGGTTAAATTATGTAATTGAGTGGCAAAGCAGGTTACAACCCTTTTTCACAATTCCAAGAAAGAGTTTTGCTGTTGCCCTCATCCCAGCGGTGGTCACCCCTACACATTTAATGGTGTTTCTATAGCATGATTGCATTTATGCAAAGTTGGCTGGCTCCAAAATGTTCACTTTCTGACGAAAAAGACTTTCACCCCTGCAGTAATGCGCACGTACTAGGGTTCAGACGTTTCAGCCGTGACGTTCGTGGTCGACGCGTTCGGCTATTCAGAATTATTGGAATTATGATGACGACAATGTGACGTCATTGAACGACGAAACAAGCTCAACCAATGGCAGCTTTCACTAGAGCCCTATGTTTTTGATTATCCTAGGGAAAAAATTCACGCCTCCCGAGCATGCTTCCGAGGCTGTTTTCAAGATGGCGATGGGCAAGCTAGCTGGCGAAGGTGCGAATGCCAATCACGCAATCTAACACTTTTGACATTGGGAAATGTCAAGGGTCGAAGGAGTTTACTTTTTATATACTCGCTACGATGAAGGAAAGGGCAGTCAAAGGTGCCTATATTAAATTATGACCTATACATGGCAATTAATATTACTAAAAGTATGATCGAGTCTTTGGTGACTTTGGTGATCGCGAACACGCAGCCGTGGTATATGATAACATGAATATACACTAGCTGTAACGTTGGATCCGTTTGTAGATACATGTACGCAGGGTTGGACACTAACGCTAGTCAGTGAGTCCGAGATTAGTAAAAAATGAGGACTAGTAAATTTCCATGCTCACTACTAGTCCGGCGGACTATAGTTGTTTTTCCCGTCCTCTCCCCGTTCAAAGTTTCGGCTGATACTCTATTAGGAGTGTTCTCAACTTTAAATTTATTTCAAAAATGCAAATTAAACTGACAGAGTTAAAAACGGACTCAAGAGTGGGGCAAGTTTTGCCATCCACATCGTACATACAAAAATATCTCTAACATTTCAACCACGAATATCAACAACATCATAATTGCAAATCCTAAGAGAATTAGGAACATGATATAAAAAAATTAAATCTGGACGAAAAATATAATGATTCAAGAAAACGAATCAGTAGCAAGTAAGTACATGTAGTATCCTTAAGAATCAAGCCGTTGGCTCGTTGATGCGATTCTCATACTGCTAAATATTGGATTCAAATCAGAAGCCTACAAACAATGACATTTCTCACAGGAATCTAGGGTATACAGTATCGTTCTATGCTTTCAACCTAATATATAGTATATCCTTAAATTCTAACTTCGTGATAGAGAATTTTAAAGGTAATTTGTACTACTGTCATCATTCGCTGAGACAAGACTAGAATGAGGTAGTATTCTCATGTGAAGCACCATCACAACCAGTACTTGCAGCAGTATTTCCAAAACAACATCACTTCCGATAATGCAAGGCATATAGGTCCTATAGCGTAAATGCAACTTGTCAGTTGGCTAAGCAACTTCAGGCCTCGCTCTCACTATCCGAATTGTCACTCCATTCTGGTCCAGAGTCTGTGCCAGAATCATCCGTTGGGATGTCATCAATGTCCTCATTTTCCTGTATCTCTATCGATTCCTCCTCGTGATCATTGCAGAAAAGATTGTCTGGTTCAGCAGGTCCAGGAAACCAATCTGGTACATAATGGCGGTTTTCATTCTTCCATCCATACTGGAGAGGGTCCAGATCTTGGTCCGGTTGTGGGGAGTCTGCATTACCCCATATGATGCTCACATAATGCGCACGCTGTACTTTATTCCACATGGTCTTTCCACATGGGGGTAGCAGGGCACAATCCACTTTCTTGACTTTCGCCATTGGGTTTTCCTGAAACGACAAGAGGAACAAGACAAGAGGACAAGACAAGAGGATATTATAAGGTCAGTTATGTAAAGGTGCCTCTCCACTTATGAGTTTTTCTCTTGATGGGCAATTCACATTTTTTTTCATTCATGTTCTCTCACCTTACTTATTTTGCCAGTCAGCTGAACAAGCTTGTTGAACCTTGCCTCGTTCACATCATTCACTTTGCTCATTCCATATAGGGAGCACACGTACACTTCTGCGATCTTTCTCGTTAGTTCCCCTCTCGACGACATGCTGCTGAAGAACTGGATCAAACTTCCGTCATTGTCATCTTCTAGTAGCTCGTACGGCTTGATTTTCCCTTTTCTGTAGAATGCCGCTGTAAAGTCACAGCCACTGAAAGCATGTAGGTCTGGCAAAGCGGCTGCTAGACCTGTTTGTTTCGTCTCTAAAGCCCTGGCAATGCTGGTGACATCAATGTATCTTCTACTGTTGCCAGAATGTGTTGAAGGTATTCCGCCGAGATTCACAAGCAACCGTCAGCGTGCCGCGGGCGGTATCAGCGGTAACGGCGCAGCAAAGATAAAAACATGTGACGTCACGTCACACTTTCGAGGCTTATTTTGTTTGGGAACAGTCGGCGTTGCGGCCAGAATGCTCAGTTTTTCTCAGCCTCTTTCTTGTGGGTTTAAGCAAAACGCGCAGTGAAATTGGAGCAACAGAGTTTATTTTGTCAATAAGGTAGTGTGATTATGCAATGACACGAGTATTTGCTAAGTCTAGTACTGGAGAAATTAGCGTTTGGAATCGCAATATGTGAGCCTTTAATTCGGCCCCTAATATTTGACGCTAGCCCTACTAAACTTGGTACCAAAACCAGGTCACTGCGACCTTTATTTGACCATTGATCCAATTCCTTACCGCTGCTCTAACCTCGCCCTATATTGACCTAGCGCTACCAAACTTGTTATACTTACACATCTTGGGAGAAGGGAGGCAACGTACGGCAAAACCAGGTCACTGCGACCGTTCTCATTTTGACTGCTTTACTTTGACCTTGAATCATATTTCCGGCTTCGCTCTCCATAAACTCCGGCCCTTAAATGAGCGCTAAGCGCTACCAAAACCAGGTCACTACGACCTTTATTTGACCTTAGTACGTTGACCTTGATCATATTTCCTAAAAGTTCTGCTCTATTAACTCGGCCCGTAATTGACCTAGTGGCGCTACCAAAACTTGGTGATACTTACACCATCTTGGGGGAGATAAAGTGTGTCTGCATACCAAACCAGGTCCCTACGACCATTTATGTTGACCTTTAACCTGACGCTTCGATTATATTTCCCTTCCGCTCAATAAACGTCGGCCCACTAATTGACCTAGCGTGACCGACAAACTGGTATACTTGCACATCCTGGCGGGAAGAATGTGTGTCGCGTACCAAAACAAGGTCACTGCGGCCGCTATTTGACAGCTTGAGCTTGACCTATGATCATATTTCCGCATCCACTCTATAACTCGGACGCCCTAATTGACCTATGCGCGACCAGACTTGGTATCTACACATCTTGGGGAGAAAGGTGTGTCGCGTCGGAAACCGATTCAGCTGCACCTTTTTTTGACCATTGACCTTGACCTTGACCGCTTCATCATATTTCGCCTTCAGCTTCTATAACTTGGCCCCTAATTGACAACTAGCGCGACCCAAACGTTACGTATATTACACATCTTGGGGGAACACGGGGGAATACATGTAGTTGGCGACAACTCTGCCTTTCTAGTTTACTTATGCATTTTGCCTTAAGCGCCATGGGTGCTATTCAGTTATATGCTAGATCGGACCGGACTTGCGGCCCCGGTTTTTGCGCGGCGAGCGCACAGCTCGGCGCGGAGCGCGCCCCACAACGCGAATACGCCGCCTTCTGAGACAGGGGTCTGAAAGCGGCGGGCAATTCCAACCGACATTTCGGGAGTTTTGGACGGCTTGAGCCCATCTCCAAACGGCCGCTCATAAACTTTTTTTGGGTGGCGCCGCCTGCATGGCATAAGAGGGGGAGGGCGTAGTGGCTCCTACAAGAAATCGCTGTCAATCAGCAAATGACGCGATCGCTCATTGGCCGGCTACGCGAATGACGTGGCGTGCTTTCTGCGAGTATAGCGTTACGTCTATACAACAGAGGTTTTAGAAGCGAAGACATGTACGGCGGCTCCACGTGGCCTGGCGAGCGGTCTAGATGGCTAATCTATCTGCCAAAAGCGCCATGGCTCGTACTTGCGAAAGGTTTTTATCAACCTCCTTGACACCCGCGCGCGGACCGCGGCTGCCCGTGCGACGGCGACGTCGTGCGAGCACGTGCTGGCGTGGCCGTGGCAGTTTTACACGTAAGCTAATCCTAGACAATACGCCCGCCACACTGACACACAAATATAATATATCACATGTTTTTACAAGACCGCGGAGCGAGACATTCCAGCCTCCCTTCCTCCCCCGGCACGACGTGGCGCCGGCACCGGTCGGAAATGCTATATCCAAAACCTGCTCGGGAGTTTTGCCCGCGGCGGTGACTTTCGTAGTACATAGATTTTGCTATTATTTAGGGGCATTAGCATTTTAATTGAAACGCTGCAGAGTGCCATGCTTGTGTGCCTGGCTGCGGAAAGCAATTGATGCATGTATATAGATACCTTATTAACCCGTGGCGGCGGAGCGAGCGAGAGAGAGAGAGAGAGAGAAGACAGACGTGCGGAGTGGCGAGAAAAGAGAGAAAGAGAGTGGGAGAACCAACCGCCAGATAAGGTACGAAAATATGGCGGCAGTGAGCGGTAGCGACGGCCCCGAAGGATGTACAAACGCCGTGTCATATCTATAATCGGAAAGGCCCCCTCCAAAGCCAGATGTCGCCGAGCCGATGTAACGTGTCAGCCGAAAAACTGCGGCGAATGTTAGGCTGCTCCGCTATTACCGGCATTCCGGGCGTCAGGGAGAAGAGAGAAGATGGAGTGAAGGAACCAATCCATGGCCTTCCTTCGCGCGCGAATTCGTACTAGCGGGGAGCAGCCGAGAATGCCTACATACACACACCCGCGACGGTCCGCTGCGCCCAGATCCCCGCGGAAAGTGGCGCGGCTTAACCGCTTTCGGCGGTCGGGGAAGCAACGCATTCTTTTGCGCAACCCATCGTTGTACCCGTTCTCTGGTTGAATGGAGCTGTGTAGGGCTAGCTGAAATTAAAAATTAACATCTCGCTCATATCAATCAAAAAAAATGTATCATTAATTTATGTAAGACAAATTAGATTGTCATATTTTAGGCGTGCGTGATAGTGATTACTCCAGCAGAAAAAATTACCTAGTGAGTTTGTGCTCTTATAGCGGCATAAAACAGCACAAAACTTTTGGCTGCGCTGCCGAAGATTTTGCAACAAAATTAAATATGAAGGTGTTGGCCACAAAACAATGCGCTATACGCAGTTACATGATGTAAATTGTGTCTAGACCGGCGTTACTCTATACTTGACATGTAGGCAATGGTAACATAGTGTAAGACAGGGTACCTACCGGTCGATGGCGAATGATATGAGCGAAATGCGTATGCTAGGCATCCACTTAAAAAAATTTATGTTTGGTCTGTCGCTCGCGACCGATGCGCGAGCGAAAGTAGCCGCAGGACCCAAAGTTTGTGTTTTTGACATTTTTGGTTCCGCATATTTTTTTTTTCAATAGTTAAGACTGAAAAGCACAAAGCATGTGTGGCAAACATGAGACCAGACTTAAAAAATAACGTATTATGAGCCTCACACACAAAAAATGAAACTACCTACCTACCCACTAAAAAAAATCATGGAGTCGGCGGGACAGCAAACATAGAATTTTTTAAGAATGGCCTTAGTGATGTTGACGCACTGTTCTCTAAGCTGTACGGTTAGCTGTTACAATGTACACCTGGCGCATTTGCCCTGGCTTGATGTCTCGCTCGGCGTGCGTAGCAGCTGCTCGTTGCTGCTGCTCGCTCCAAATGTAACACGCGGTCGCTCGCTGGCTGCTCGCTGGCTTGCTGGCTAGACTGCGCTAAATATCGATGCGCACGAAAAAACACACGCACACAGAGAGCTGAAAACAATAACCTCCTCCAAACTTTGTTGGGCGGAGTAAGTGTAATGTGCGCACGAAAAAAGTTATACTTTAAATGGAATAAAATCTTAACTAAATATGTTACTTTGTAGAATGCAATCAATACTTGTTGTATATATTAAAATATACTCAATACAGGCTTTTCATTTTTAAGGGCGCGATCGCGCTCGCGCTCTCACGCGCAGGATAAAATTGTGCCATGGTGCGGCGCATACATCGCGCCTCAATAAAAGTGGTGAAATCGGCGCACGAAGACAAAAGTCTGTGTATTGATCGATCGTGTCATCGAAAAGCCGCGGTCAGCGCGTGGCCTTTGAGGCTTAGTTTCCGCTGTCGGCATAAGAGTTGTCAATGTTGTAAATGGATCGCGAGCTCTGACTGGAGTAATACTATTCAGCCCCAACTCTAGTTTCAGTAGCCAAATGAGAAATGCAACTTTCATACACGACCTCGCAGGGCTCAATTTTAACAGTCCGTACCGCGTCCGTGACGACCGATTTTCTCATAGGCAACTACAAATTGCTTCCGTGTGTTGTCTGCGGTGTCCAACCTCTATAAAAATGTTATATTCCATAAATAGACGGCAGCCCAGAGGCTTGAGGGTAGACGAACTAGGTACCAAATATGCTAACGTATTGAGTAATAAGGGTGTCACCTAAAGACTATAGAAATGCTATTCTGGCAAGGTACCCCCCGTTGCGTATAGGCAGGGGACCCCCCCAAAAGCGTGTAAAAAAATGGGTCTAAGAATAGATGATCATGGTAACCAAAATTGCAATAAGTACCATGGTGAGGTAAACTGCTAAAATATAACATCAAAAAACATATACAACAGAAATTTTAAGCTGTTGTATAATAGGCCAGACAGAACGAGACCGCCCCAAAAGGGCCTAAATATTAAGGCTAGAATATAGTACGAGACGGTACCAAGTGAAAGTGATGCCAAAATGAATCAGTCATTCCATAGAGGCACAAAAACAGGCTACGCCAGAAATTTGGCCGTTTACAAGGGGTGCAGACACGCCGCAATCCATTATAGCCTTAAAACCTGAGACAATTACATAGTGGTAAATAACTTCACATCGTCCTTAGGGAAAACCTTGCGCACCTTGTAAGTTGATGATTTCATTAAACCACCCGGTACCGACTCGCTACCACACATTACATTGGTACACAAGTTGTGGACACACTGCCCTAATGCTAAAAAAGTCTAACTCCTCTCTGAAAGTTCAATGGTCACAAAATGGGCGCAATGACAGAAATGTATTAAATGAATGTTGCTAGGGTTCCTATAGCCAGTCATCCCTCCCCCCCAAAATAGAATACCGCAAGTATCGTGCCTCCACAAACACACAATACCAGAGCGTGAAGGGCAGGAATAAAGAATGGAAGATTACTGCGCTAGCGCTAAAACTTTCTGGAACAATGCCGATGTATTTACATATTACCGTCAGTGACACAAAATGATATGAGTGTTTCTAACGCAAGGTTGTGAGCACAAATAAGCAGAGAGTCCATCTAGATCTTCTTATACAGAGAAACACAAAATGGGCCAATGACAGAAATTATTCCCGATAATGCATTGGCCCTCCCATGAACCACCAATCAGTACCTATCTAGGCATACCCAGGCCCCAGTTGGGGAATCCGTCCTCAACAAACAACACACAACAAACGACGCAGGAACGCACGTGTTCATCAGATCCAACTCTCACGATATTGTCAATGCTTTTTGAAATATCTAAAGAATTAAGGTAATTAAATTTAGATAAAAAGAAAAGTTGTTGTAAAATCATAACAGACCCCCATTGTGTGTACGATGTATGACATAGCTAGAGTGGACCCCATACATCAGCCATGACCCCGATCATCAAGCGACTGCATTGGTACGCTATATTAGGCCTATTATAGGCCTGTACACCCACCGGGGTACACAATACTTGCCCTAATACCTAAAATCCATGATATCTAATGTGAAAATAGGATAAGCCCGTACGGTTCATGTAATCTTAATAGGATAATCTGTTTTAATGCTGTGATGTAAACATAGAATCTGATCATTTTGAGGGCAGACACTTTCCTTGTAGGTATACAAGAACAGAGATGGCGGCATACTATTTGGTTTCTATGTACTAATGATGTAGAGCAGTTACATCACCTTCTTCCGAGCAGTCATCGATGTCTTATTCGGACACTCAAATCGTGACCTAACTAATGTTCGATGGCGAGTACTTTTCCTCACACCCTTCAAGTGCTCATGACCCAAAGATTCCGCATGCTGTATGGAAAAGGAGCCTTTTCAATTCGACGTACATGACCAGGTACGCTTTTCAAGAAACAGCAGATAGACCTAACGCCTAGAGCAAAATCCGTGAACAGAGATGCGGCCTCCCATAAAGGCGACATTGTTGGATTCCAATCTCCGACAATGATACAGGCGATGGTGTATTAACGTCAACGCAACGATATGCAATGTCCGTAACAGAGGTTGCGACGGGATGACGGCACTATTACCAGAAGAAGGCAGCAAACGGACACAGATTCGTGGCAAGTCGGAATAAAAAATAACAAGCCGCAATCCCAGGCTCTTTCTCACAAGCAGTGTCGGAATCAATGCCGACCCATCTCCTGAACCGCACATCACATCGTCAAGTTGCTGTTGAATATTGCAACATGATAAAGCAGAGCCTTCTCCATCGACACAAGAGTACCTCAGCAGATTCCGTTCACAAACTGCGTCATGAACTGCCCAGAAAAAAGTTCAGGAAGAATGCTTCGATGGACAGTCCAGATTATATGTAAGGCCCATACGAGCGGACGAAAAGTAAAGATACTTCGGCATAGTGCAGACACACGCGAACGTCAAGCAATCGCAAAGTTCCACAAGCGATCCAGCAGTCAACAGTCCAACGGAGGACTGGTATTGTCCGTATGGTTGTGGTTATTTGTTAAGAACCATTCGTCGATCTAAAACATGTCGTAACTTTACACCGATCACAGATGTTCCCTCTCTCAAATTGCACAAACTGATGAGTTCAACGGTCTGACAGACGGTAAGAGCAAACTCCATTGAAATGCTTTGAGTCATTGCAAGATGGAATATACAATCCTTGCTCCGCATTGATGCACACGTTTTGAATTGAGTGGCTGGACGTCCGCTTCACTCACATATCTTGTCATTGCCATATGCCAACATATCATCATACGAAATGCTTGCAAGACGACTTTTTGGGCATCAATGCCGCAGCATTGGCCAAAGGAATGGAAAGTTACACAATCTTTGTTCGACAGATATCTGCATGATTCGCTAATTCGAGAGTTTGAAAGAAGATTACGTGGGCTGAAGCAAGCCAGCACATTTGTCATAGGTGGTCTGTTGAGCAACACAGCCGAATACAGACGGATTGCCAAAACGCTATTTGCAGAATGGCTATTTTCAAGGATCACACTCGCGCCAAATTCTCAATGAATCGAGTGCAGAAGGACCATTACATGACAATCCTTGCCGGAAGACACTAATTGTATGCACAATGGGGGCAAATGCCTTTCGCATTGCAGTAGCTATGAAGATTAGTGAGAAGATAGACTGTTCACACACCCAAACTGTTGGCAAGGAAGCCATGAGAAGGCAGACACCTTCTAGGCATTTCATGCTTGGCTACAAGCCACTGGACCCCTACTCATCCGAGCCTCAGACACATGATGTGATTGTAAAATTAAATCTCTGGGCGATGCTCGGACGGAACATGGCTGGCGGATACCATTGAAGATGATCATACATGTGATGTGTA
>NW_014578705.1:0-339 GCF_000485595.1 Priapulus caudatus
ATGATGGTGATGTTCTTGCTGATGATGATGATGGTTGTGATGACAGCGATGATGATGATAATAATAATAATATTACTACGCATTTCTCACAATAATGCTAAAGTTGATCTCTGTGTATGTTTGCAGTAGAGGACGTGAGCTGTCAGCCGGGCATGTTCAAGTGTCGCACGGGCCGCTGCATCCAGCTGTCCTGGCACTGCGACCAGGAGTTCGACTGTGAGGACAACAGTGACGAGGAGGATTGCAGTGAGTGGCCAGCAGGTGGTGCTACATGTCACGGGGCGCACCTTGTGTTGAGGAACCATGACAACACTTGTTCTCACTCAGTCCACTATACTC
>NW_014578705.1:1427-12416 GCF_000485595.1 Priapulus caudatus
ATCGGTGACGTCGTCACGAGCGGGCTGGACAGCCCCGGTGAGTCAGCGCGAGGGGGTAGGGAGGAGGAGGGAGAGGGGAGGAGGGAGGATGAGAGAGGGGGAGGAGGAGGGAGGGATCAAGCGCGCGCACATGAACGGCACCGGCATCGGGGACGTCGTCACGAGCGGGCTGGACAGCCCCGGTGAGTCAGCACGAGGGGGGAGGGAGGAGGAGGGAGGATGAGAGGGGAGGAGGGGGAGGGAGGATGAGAGAGGAGGAGGAGGGATCAAGCGCGCACACATGAACGGTACCGGCATCGGTGACGTCGTCTTAACAGAATCTTTTCTCGTAGACAATCGACAGAACTTGCCAGAATGAATATAATCCTAACAAATTTCCTCGCAACTTACGCAACAAAACACCATCAACTAGTCTATGAGAAAAAGGAAGCCTTAAGACTAATATATATAATGTAAAGACTATAATGTCAAGACGAAGTATGTTGCTGACACCTGGTGAGCAGCGTGTGTGTGTGCACACATCCCACGCTGGGTGAGAACGCTGCATGCTCAGTGTGGCGTGTCACACATTGTAGGCGGGCTGGCGGTTGACTGGATCGGTGACAAGCTGTTCTGGGCTGACTCCGGCACATCTCGCATCGAGGTCGCCAACCTGGATGGATCCTCCAGGAAGGCCCTCATCTGGAAGAACCTGGAGAAACCCAGAGCCATTGTCGTGCATCCTGGGGAGGGGTGAGTGATCGCTGTTCTACTCACGCTCGCTACTCCCCTGCAAGGAATTATATATTATACTACATGTATATGCATAGATAATACATAATATAATAAAATAATAGAAGTTTAATATTGCAATTGTTCGATATGAAACGATTTTAAACATTAATTTTTAATAACATCTATTTATATTTATCTTTTATAACATTCATCATGAATGAAATAAACACCAACATTTTCGGGGTTCTTGCGAAAAATAATTGTCGTGCACACGTGCTTGCAGCACCCTCTACTGGACGGACTGGGGATCAACGCCGAAGATTGAGCGCGCGGCGATGGATGGGTCGGAGCGTATCGTCATCGCTGACAAGTCGTTATTCTGGCCGAACGGACTGACGATTGACTACGCGGCGGGAAAGCTGTACTGGGCCGACGCGAAGCACCATGTGATCGAATGCTCAAACCTAGATGGTAGCAAGCGCAAGAGCGTCATCAGTCAAGGTTCGTGCACCGATCGCACGCACGCACGCACGCACGCACGCACGCACGCACCGCTGCTGCTGCGTTGAGGCGTGGTGCCCCCTGCCAGGGCCATAACCAGTGTTGCCCGGGAGTTGCCAATGGCAAATTGCTTACGGTCACCTGCCCAGAACACAATCCACATGTGGTTTTGCTCCCCCCAGGCAAAGTGGTTGTGCCCTGCTCCTGGTGTGTCGACCGTGGATGGTGACGGAGGGCGTGGCATGCCCAGTGTGTCAAATATTGTTGGTGAAGTTGTACTTTTGGTATGGAGAGCAAATACTGTTCATAGAGATGGCGCCAGTAGCAGTGTGGCAGGAGGGGGCTACATCCTTCTCCACCTGTCGGGGGGAAAAGTTATGAAGAAAAATGCAGTTGCCCATCATTCGTAGCGCTGTTACTTATGAAAGCAATGACAAGGATGAAGGACTAATTTATCTGTACACTTGCCCATCCTTGCCTTCCCTCCCCCCGGTCATGGACCTCCCTCCGTCATGGACCATGCCCTCCCTCCCCCCGGTCATGGACCTCCCTTCGTCGTGGACCATGCCCTCCCTCCCCCCGGTTATGGACCTCCCTCTGTCATGGACCATGCCCTCCCTCCCCCTGTCATGGACCTCCCTCCGTCATGGACCATGCCTTCCCTCCCCCCGGTCATGGACCTCCCTCCATCATGGACCATGCCCCCCCTCCCCCTGTCACGGACCTTCCTCCATCGTGGACCTTGCCCACCCTCCTCCTGACACGGACCTTCCTCCATCGTGGACCTTGCCCTCCCCTCCATCGCGTGCTGTCTGTGTGGGATGCTGACTGGTCGTCTGCTTGTCTTGCAGGCCTGCCGCATCCATTCGCTCTCACCATCTTTGAGGACCAGCTCTACTGGACCGACTGGCACACAAAGAGCATCAACAAGGCGAACAAGCTGACAGGCAACGACATCTCGACTGTGCACAAGCAGCTGCACTTCCCCATGGACATCCACACCTTCCACCCGCAGCGGCAACCTCCATGTACGTGCCGCGCGTCGTCGTCGTGGCGACGGTGATGTCATCGTCACGGTCGGGGGTATCGTCATCGTCACGGTCATGGCCGGGGGCATCGTCATCATCACGGTCGCGGCCGGGGTCATTGTCATCATTATGGTTGCGGCCGGGGGCATCGTCATCATCACGGTCGCGGCCGGGGTCATCGTCATCATCACGGTCGCGGCCGGGGTCATCGTCATCATCACGGTTGCGGCCGGGGTCATCGTCATCATCACGGTCGCGGTCGGGGTCATCGTCATCATCACGGTCGCGGTCGGGGGCATCGTCATCATCACGGTCGTGGCCGGGGTCATCGTCATCATCACGGTCGCGGTCATGGTTGGCGTCGTTGTTGTGACCAGATTTGTCGTCAGTCATGGTCGTCACGGTCATCTCAAGTTTTTCTAGCATATTTGGTTTTTCTATTTTTGATGATCTTGGTGCAAAGAAACTGTGTGTGATTACTAATGGTCATAGTGATCATACATGGTCGTCATTCAATCCTATAATTATTAAATCACATAGTTATTACATTCTATAGATATTACATCCCATAATTATAACATCCTATAACTATTACATCCCGTAGTTAGTACATTCCATAACTATTATATTCCATAATTATTATTTCGATAACTATTACATTCCACGCATAATTATGTTGCATGAATCTTTACATTGATTAGAATATTGAATTGCATGCATAACTACCTCACAGACATCATTGCATTGTATGCATCACTACATTGCATTCAATATTAATTTGCATGCATCCTTACATTGCACACAATATTAATTTGCATGCATAATTACATTGCACACAATATTAATCTGCATGCATGATTACATTGCACACAATATTAATCTGCATGCATGATTACATTGCACACAATATTAATCTGCATGCATGATTACATTGCATGGGTAATTAATTCTACAGACTTCTCAGACTCGTAAGCTTAATTGTTGTCGTGCTTGCAGCCTTGAATCGCTGTGGTCAGCGTAATGGCGGATGCAGCCACCTATGTCTGCCCAGCAGCCGCGCTTTCTCCTGCGCTTGCCCTACCGGCTTCAGACTCGAGGCGGACCAGAAAACCTGCGCGGAAAGTGAGTGGCGCCCTCTATGTTCGTTGTCGGTGACTGCGTGTTAAACTGGGTTTATGCTACCGACTTTGTGTTAGCTCCTTGGACCAATTTCGCAATTCGGCAACTCCGAGTTGGCGAAAGTAGAACATGTTCCAATCTCCCAACTATAGTTGCTATCGATCGGTTGGTCGCGCAACTTTTGCGTTTACACTGCTATTATTTTTATGCTGATTGTCGGTTGTATAGTTGGAAAGTTGGTCCAATTCGTCAATTCGCCAACACCAAGTTGGTGTGATTATCCCTGTGATTATCCATAATACCCAAGTTTGTACCTTTACTCTATGTAAACTGATAAACAATGATTTATAAGACATAGACGCTGAACCAGCCTAGAACATTGTGTAAAGTCATTAAGACGTGATGTCATATACCTGTTCGCGTAGATGTCATTTTACTTAGCCATTCAATATCTGAAATGATTATGGATATCAATGTACATGTGTAATTCTAGCTAAGTGATGGGGATGTAGTGATAGCCATACTACCGCCACCTAGTGCCAAACAAGCCTACTAAAGTTAACTGGTTTAAGAGATCCTATCTTATCGTTCTCCAAGATGGCTAGGTTGGCTTAGCAGTCACAATCTGTTGCTCTGATTAAAATCACCTCTATCCGCGTCAATCCGTCTTCTAGTGTTTATGTAAATATAGACAATATCACTTCAGTATCGTAGGTCGTAACTATTGCGCGACAGTTCGCTGCATGACGTTTTAGAATTAAGTTGTTGCATGATGCTTCTTACTTAGAACTGGCTCCTGTTTGGACATTTCTTACGCAGCAGAGTAAGGTGCTGTCTTCACGGCAGGGTCTTGCACGCAAAATTCAACGCATATCAAAAACTCAACCTGTCCGAAAAGCTCTCTCGAAATTATGATGTGATTTTTTTATGAAAATTATATCAAAATTTATTTAAAATTATCTGCGCGAAGCGTGGCGACATTGCAGAGTGTCCTCGCAGTTCTCTTAACATCGATATTATTGTACGCTTTTTAAACTTTTTGTTTGCGCGCTATATTTAACCGATATCAAAGACTCCTTTTCCGAATTTTCGGCTTTTAAGCTCTTAATATTACTTCCTTACGTCATCGTGCGGCGACATTGTGGAGTACACAGCGGCGCCACCTGTGTGTGTGTGTTTCAGGGATCGACACGTTCCTGCTGTTCGCGCGCCGCTCCGACATGCGACGCATCTCTCTCGACACGGACGACCTCATGGACGTGGTGCTCCCCCTGGTGGACGTGCGCAGTGCCGTCGCGCTAGACTGGGACGCTGACGGCCGACACATTTACTGGAGCGACGTCACCGCTGATCGCATTAGCCGGGCTAACTGGGATGGCACTAACCAGGAGGTAGGTGGCGCCCCCACCGCGCGGCCGCCCGCTGTCCGCTAGTTCTCGAATTTGTTTGTTCTTGCATTTCCGTGTTGATGGCTGTTCACTTGTTCTCACGGTTGTGCGCTGACGGATGTTCGCTTGTTCTTCTGCTCGCACCAGCGGCTTTTCACTCATTCTCACGTTTCTGCTCTGATGGCTGTTCACCTGTTCCCGTGGTCGCACGCTAACGTTCGCTTGTTTGTAGGTGCTTGTCAGCACTAGCATGGAGTCGCCGGCGGGCCTGGCAGTCGACTGGGTTGGTCGCAAGCTCTACTGGACTGAGGCAGGGCTCGATCGCATTGAAGTTGCCAACCTGGATGGCTCCATGCGCACTGTGCTCGTGTGGGACGGGCTAGATCGCCCCCGTGACATCATTGTAGACCCCATTGGAGGGTGAGTGTGTTGCTGTGGTGTGTGGGGAGGGGTGGGCGTGTCTGGAGTGTGGGGTGGGGCGCCTCGTGACGAATCAGGGGATACCCCCATACCTCCGACTTAACTTCCATCTCTCTCTCGCTCTACTCTTCTTTCTCTTCTCTCTCTCTCTCTCTCTCTCTCTCGTTCTCTCTCTCTTCTCTTCTCTCTCTCTCTCTCTCTCTCTCTCTCTCTCGCTCTTCTCTCTCTCTCTTCTTCTCTTCCTCTCTCTCTCCTCTCTCTCTCTCTCTCTCGTCCCTCTCTCGCTGTCTCGCCCCTCTTCGCTCTCCTCTCTCATTCCTCTCTCTCTCTCTTCTCTCTCTCTCTCTCTCGCTCTCTCTCTCATCTCGCTCTCTCTCTCTCTTCCTCTCTCCTCTCTCTCTCTCTCTCTCTCTCTCTCTCTTCTCCTCTTCTCTCTCTCGCCTCTCTCTCTTCTTTTTCGTCTTTCTCTCTCTTGGCGTCCCTTACAGCAATGTACGTGGGGCAACCTAGCCCTCTCACTCTCATCTCTCCCTTACAGTACATGTTCACTGGGGCAACCCTAACCTTCATCTCTCTCTTCTCTTACGCTCGATGTATTGGACAGACTGGGTGAGTCACCTAAGATAGAGCCGCGCCGGCCATGGACGGGCTCGAATCGGCAGACTCCATCACCAGCCAATGACATGGCGCCGGACGACGGCGTCTGCTGTTTGATACCGACCACGCGCGGTCTACTGGTCCGGAATGCTGGCATGAAGACGATTCGAGCGGTAACTCAAACCTACGGTATGCCAATAGGAGGACGCCGATGATCACAGCGCGCGAGAGCGATACTGAGACGGCATCCAGTCGTGCATCTCGCTCGTACGTGATACTAATACGCGTTACTGAGCCACCCCGCTAATCGTGCTTTTTTATGTGTAATTACCAGAATCTCGTCGTTTTACTTTTAATTACGAATCTCCGTCGTTTTATTTTAATTCACGATCTCGTCGTTTTTATTTTATGACGAATTCTCGTCATTGTTTTTTGTAGTTTGATGATCTCTTCGTTTTTGTTTTTAATTGTAGAATCTCTTCGTTTTTTTTAATTGCGATCTCGTCAGTTTTCCTTTTTAATTACGATCTCGTCGTTCTTTACGAGTTCTAACTATAGGCAACGACGACAGCGTCGTTCAGTGCGTTGTATCGACGCTGCTCGTTAAGCACAGGTGGTGGTAGGGGACGGCGTACTATTCACACGCCCCATCATCTCAAGCTGTTTGCCAGTCAGTTATTATCGATCCTCGCCTATATTCGCGCAAAAGAAACATTTTAGCATTGTTTACAGTGTGTGGAGATCGGTTTGTTAGAGTGTCTACGATCCAGCGCGGGAAATTGCCCGTTTGCAATTACCTTTAATTTGCTCGTTGCCAATTTACCTCTATTTGCGGCTTTTACTCATGGAGATTTTTTCTGTATAAATACACGTGATTTGAATCCACGACGACTCCGCACCCTTACCCTCCTCCGCTTTACGCTTTCGTTTTTTCCGCACGGTGTTGCTGGGTAGTCGATCTGGCATCCGTTCGGATGCTCTGTATGGGATATGATCTACTGGACCGCGGCGGCGAAGAACGTTCAACGAGCGGACAGCAGGGAGGCTGCATCGCACGGTCTGTGCGCGGCAACTGGAGAATTCCATGGACATACCCTGTACCACGCGGCGGCAGATGGGTGAGCGCTTGCATGCGTTAGCTGTGCTCACCCATCCCTAACCTGACCCTGTCCCTAACCCCTGACCCACTGACCCGCTGACCCTGACCCCAACCCTTGGACACCTACCATACCTTAGATATAGCTCTACCCATAGAAAAGCCACCTCCCACACTGTCCCATCCACCACATCATGATATGTTGCTGATGCGTGCCATTGGTGCATTGCCGTGTTTGATTAGCATTAGGGTTAGTGTCAGGTAGGCGTGGCTTGTCTAAGCTTAGGCCTTGGTTTCAGTGCCAGGTTATTGGTTAGACCGGAATGTGATGTGCGCATACTGTATGTACAGCATGTCCACGTGTACCTGCAGCTGTTCTATGTGATGAACATGACTGACATGCGCGTTTCTTGCAGTGCCCAACCTGTGTAAAGCTATAACGTGGCTTCAGTTCTGTGCTGCTCGCTCTTAAGGGATACAGCTGTGCCTGTCCCACAAGGCTTCAACCTGGTCGACAGGCGCCCCTGCTCTACAGGTACGTGGAGAATCAGTAACAAGAGTAGATAATATAACATTATAAATTATATGAAAAATATAAAAAAGCAAAACAAAAAAATTATAAATTACTTATTATGTAATACGTAGATGTTTTATTACTCTTGTCTTAATTATACTTCATGCTTTTTTATGTATGGAATATCTTTGTATCACATCGTATAGTAGGCTTAATTAAAGGACTTCTCATCCCTCGGCTCCGTCGCGCTTATCTCTCCCTCGCTCCCGTCCGCGCTATTCATCTCCAGCTCCCGTCGCGCTATTCTATCCTCGTCCCAGATCGCGCTATCTCATCCCTCGCTCCCGTCCGGCGTAATCTCATCCTCGCCTCCCGTCGCGCGTCTCATCCTCGCTCCCGTCGCGCTATCTCATCCTCGCTTCCCGTCGCGCATTCTCATCCCGCTCCGTCGCGCTATCTCATCCCTCGCTCCGTCGCGCTAGCTTCATCCCTCCGCTCCCGTCGCGCTATTAGCCCTCGCCTCCCCACTCCCGTGGACTGCCCACCCCTCCTGTGAGCTCCACCCCAGACTGTCGCGCTTCCCTCCCTCGCTCCGCCGCGCTATCCCATCCCTTTCGTTTGCCGTCGCAGCTATCTCATCTCCGCCTCCCCCTCGCGCTCTATCTCAATCCCTCGCTCCGTCGCGCTATCCGCATCTCTCGCTCCCGTCGCGCTATCATCATCCCTCGCTCCGCTCGCGCTATCCATCCTCGCTCTCCGTCGCGCTATCCCATCCCTCGCTCCCGTCGGCGTATCTCATCCCTCGCTCCCGTCGCGCTACCACTCGCTCCGTCGGCGCTATCTCGATTCCCTCAGCTCCGGCTGCGCTATCTCATCCCTCGCTCCCGCTCGCGGCATGTATCCCTCCGCTCCCGTCCGGCTGACCCTCGCTTCCGTCGCGCTCATCTCATCCCTTCGCTCCCGCGGCGCTATTCATCCCTCCGCTCCGATCGCGCTATCCATCCCTCGCTCCGTCGCGCTACCCTCGCTCCCGTCGCCGCTATTCATCCTCCGCTCCGTCGCTGCTATCTATCCCTCGCTGTGGCGGGCTGGGCGGGGGTGCGGGCGGGGCGTGGATCTCAAGTCGCTGGCGGGGGCGTGCGGGGGCGGGGTCGGGCGGTGTCTCCGCGGGGGGCGTCCCGTCGGGCGCTAGCCTCGCTCCGTCAGGCGGGCGGTAGTTCATCCTCGCGTCCCGGTCGGCGGCGGTATCGTCAGTGCGCGCGGGTCGGGGCGGCTCGCGCGGGTCGGGGGCGGCGGTAGGGTTCTTCGCGGCGGCTGCCCGGGCGGGCGGCGGGTGGTCCCAGTTGCGCCTCGGCGGTGCCGGTCGGCGGCGGGATCTGGGCCTTGCGGGGGGCCGGGCGCGGTGCGCGGCTATCGTGGAGTCCCTCGCTCCGATCGCGCTACTCCAATCCCTGCGCTGCTCAGCGTACCCTCGCTGTTCCCGTTCGCGCTATCTCATCCCTCGCTCCCGTCGCGCTATCTCATCCTCGGCTCCGGTCGCGACTATCTCATCCCTGCTCCGTCGCGCACTATCATTCCCCGCTCGATCGCGCTATCTCTCCTCCGCTCCCCAGCCGTCGCGCGTGTATGCGCATCCTCGCTCCCGTCACGCGCTATCTCATCCATCGCTCCCGTCGGCGACTATCTCATCCTCCGCTCCCGCGCGCTATCTCATCCCTGCTCCCGGTCGCGCTTCTCATTCCCCTCGCTCCCGGTCGGCTATCTCATCCCTCGCTCCGTCGCGCTATCTCATCCCTCGGCTCCCGTCGCCTATCCCATCCCTCGCTCCGTTCCGCTTTCATCCTCGCTCCCGGTCGGCGGGGGGGCTATACTATCCGTAGGGCGGGGGGCTCCCGTCGCGCTATTCATCCTCCGTCCGTGTGCGCTATCATCCCTCGCCTCCCGTTCGCGCTATCTCATCTGCTCGTCTCCGTCGGCCGCTTGCCATCTGTCCTGCGCTTCCCGTCGCGCTATTCCCATCCCTCGCTTCCGTCGCGCATATCTCATCCCTCGCTCCGTCGCGCTATCTCATCCCTCGCTCCCTCGCGCTATCGTCGATCCCTCGCCGGTGCGCGTCGCGCTGATCTCATCCCTCGGCTCCGATCCTCGCTCCCGTTGCGTCTCATCCTCGCTCGTTCGCGCTATCTATCCCTCGCTCCGTCGGCTAGGCTCATCCTCGCTCCGTCGCGCTATCCGTCATCCCTACGGCTCCGTCACGCGATTCTATTCCTTGCTCCCGTTCGCCCGCTAATCTCATCCCTCGCTCCTCCCTCGCTCCCGTTGCGTATCTCATCCCTCGGCTTCCCCGTCGCGCTATCTCATCCCTCGCTCCCGTCGCGCTATCTCATCCCTCGCTCCCGTCGCGCTATCCCATCCCTCGCTCCCGTCGCGCTATCTCATCCCTCGCTCCCGTCGCGCTATCCCATCCCTCGCTCCCGTCGCGCTATCCCATCCCTCGCTCCCGTCGCGCTATCTCATACGTTGCTGTCTCTTCGTGTGTCTTTTGCAGAGCTGCGTGAGTTTCTGATCTTCGCGCGCGGCACAGACATCAGCACCATCTCGCTGACAGCGCCATACTACGCTGACGTCGTGCTGCCGATACCTAACCTACGCAACGCCATCGCCATCGACGTTGATCGCGTCGACAGTACGTATGCTGACGCCCCCTGGTGGCATCTCCCAGAGACGCTGTTGCGCGTGAAAGCGTTTGTTATTTGCCATTTCAGCATTTTAATCATATCAACAGGATTTTACGGGCTGTAGGGTTCGTGGGTAGTTAAGATAGATTAGAGTTCGTAATTGCGTACGATAATAATGAATTAATTAATTACGTGATATAATAATTGATTTCTGCTTCGCAGTGGTGTCCTGCTAGTATGATGAGGGCTTTGGAGTCACTTACCTTTACGCATCTATTGTTCTGTGGTCAGAGTTGCTACCTTTACATAAATATTGCGTGAATTACTTTCACAAATCATTATATTCTAGTTATACTTCCACGATTGATCATTTTACGATCTTACCTTTACGTCGTGTTCTCACCGCGTGCCTCTCTCCGGAGACGCTCTATATCATACAACATCATTGTACATCACATCATATCTACATGTGTATCGTTTCCTCTCGTGCTCTCACCGCGTGCGCGCCTCTCTCTCTCTCCGCCTCTCCCCAGAGAAGCTCTACTGGTCAGACAGCATCCTGGACCGCGTCCAGCGGTCAGAGCTCGACGGATCGCTCGTCGAAGACGTCATCGTCAACGGCCTGAACACGACGGACGGCCTCGCGGTCGACTCCGTCGGACGCAAGCTCTACTGGACGGACATGGGCAGCGGTCGCGTGGAGGTCGCCAACCTGGATGGGTCGATGCGCAAGGTGCTCATCTGGCAGAACCTCGACAGTCCGCGCGCGATCGCCCTGCAGTACCAGGCTGGGTGAGTGAAGGTGTGGGGAGGGGGGGATGTAGGTTGGGGTGGGGGTGGTGGTGAGGGAGTGGGGGAGCAGTTCTGACCTCCCATCTCTCTCTCCCTTACAGCTACATGTACTGGGGCAACCTAACCTCCCATCTCTCTCTCC
>NW_014578705.1:13302-15567 GCF_000485595.1 Priapulus caudatus
CTTTACGTGTGTAGATGATTGAGTGTGTCTACCTCTCACCATGTGAACACCTTTACGTGTGTAGATGATTGAGTGTGTCTACCTCTCACCATGTGAACACCTTTACGTGTGTAGATGATTGAGTGTGTCTACCTCTCACCATGTGAACACCTTTACGTGTGTAGATGATTGAGTGTGTCAGCCTCTCACCATGTGAACACCTTTACGTGTGTAGATGATTGAGTGTGTCAGCCTCGACGGCACCGCGCGACAGACACTCGTCGCCAACGCCCCGCACCCCTACGGTCTCACCGTCAGCGGTGACGCCATCTATTGGACCGACTGGCAACTGCGGAGCATCCAGCGCGCTGACAAGATGACGGGCCTCGGTGTCATGACGATCCGCGACAACCTGCCGAGCCTGATGGACATCCATGCGGTCAAGCTGGGCGCCGACGGTCAGTGCAGCTCGCCAGGTGGCAGCACGTGTTTTGTTTTTCTTTCGGGCGTCGTGTGAGATAGGCCTGGGGGCCCGGCGTCAGAAACAAAAATAGTGCTCACGTTAGTCTTAACATGAACTTTTTCTCGGTGACTATGAATAGAAATGTGGTTAAAAGCCGTAGCGGTCTGATCTATGAGAAAAACTCGTGTGAGACTCGTGATAAAACTTTTGTTTCTGGCAACAGATCTCAGGAGCATAGTATTAAATATTATACATGCCTGATGTTATTCCTTGGATCTCGTTGAGATTTCCAGTTGATTTAAAGTTTTCCCATGTTTTTCTGCATTGCTCGCATGGCTCTGTCGTGTGTCGGATAACAAGAGAACGCATCTAAGTGTTTTCTCTCGCGCGCAGGAGTGAACAAGTGCGGGGCTAACAATGGCGGCTGCAGTCACCTCTGCCTCTCCGCTCCCAAGGGCTTCGTCTGCGCCTGTCCCACGGGTCTGCTGCTGCAGGAAGATGGCGCCACCTGTGATAACAGTGAGTAATGGTCGACGCCTACGTCATGTGCGTATGCTGCTCTTCTGTTTCTTAGTGCCTGCGTGCTGGCTCTCTTCCTCATTTCGATTGATGGTTAACTGTACACAGTTATTCACTAATAAGATGTATGATGATTAGATGTTAGCTAAGCGATTGATGGTTAACTATACACAGTTATTCACTAATAAGATGTGTCATGATTAGAGGTTAGCTAAGCGATTGATGGTTAACTATACACAGTTATTCACTAATAAGATGTGTCATGATTAGAGGTTAGCTAAGCGATTGATGGTTAACTATACACAGTTATTCACTAATAAGATGTATCATGATTAGAGGTTAGCTAAGCGATTGATGGTTAACTATACACAGTTATTCACTAATAAGATGTATGATGATTAGAGGTTAGCTAAGCGATTTGGATGGTTAACTATACACAGTATTCATAATAAGATGTATGATGATTAGAGGTTAGCTAAGGCGATTGATGGTTAACTATTACACAGGTATTACTAATAAGATGTGTCAGATGAGAGAGGGTTAAGACAAGCGATTGCATGGTTAACTTATCACAGCTTATCACTAATAAGCATTATGATTGCATAGAGGTGGCTAAGCGATTGTGGAACTAGACACAGTATTCACTAATAAGATGTGTCATGAGTTAAGATCGTTAGTAAGCGATGATGGTTAAATTTACCTTATTACATAATAAGATGATGTCATGTGATTAGATGTTAGCTAAGCGATTGCATGGTATAACATACACAGTGGATTCATCTATAATAGCATGATGTCATGATAAGGTTAGCTAAGCGAATGATGGTTAATTATACACAGTTTTCACTAATAAGATGTGT
This sequence comes from Priapulus caudatus, assembly GCF_000485595.1. Lineage (NCBI taxonomy): Eukaryota > Metazoa > Priapulida > Priapulimorpha > Priapulimorphida > Priapulidae > Priapulus > Priapulus caudatus. Next base: position 15,124 of record NW_014578705.1, read on the forward strand.
ATGATTAGAGAGTTGCTAAGCGCACTTGTGGTTAACTATACAAGTTTTCATAATAGATGTGTCATGAATTAGAGGTAGTCTAGCGATTGATGGTTAACTTTACACAGTTTTCACTATAGATGTATGATGATTGAGGTTAGCCTAAGCGGATTGATGGTTAAACTAACACGTTATTCCTAATATAGCATGTATGATGATTAGAGGTTACTAAGCGATTTGAGTGGTTAATTCAGTTATTCACTGAAGAAGATGTATTGATGAGTAGAGGGTAGTAAGGCGATTTGATGGTGTAACTAGTAACAGTTAGTTCACGAATAGAGGTGGTCTGATTAGAGGTTAGCGAAGCGATTGATGGTTAACTGAGTACAGTGATTCACTATAAGATGTATCATGTTATGGGTTAGCTAAGCGATGATGTAAATGTACCAGTGATTCACTAATACC
>NW_014578705.1:18211-20566 GCF_000485595.1 Priapulus caudatus
TGGACATCCATATGGTGACACCCCAGCGACAAACCGGTGAGTTATAGTCACAGCTAGCACCACACCCCAGCGACAAACCGGTGAGTTATAGTCACAGCTAGCACCACACCCCAGCGACAAACCGGTGAGTTAGTCACAGCTAGCACTCACAGAAAATGAGATTGGTTCGATCAGTGCGGGGCAATGCCATACATTGTCAGCCATATGTTCTGATGATGTCTTGATATCTTCATGAAGCTTGGTTTTCTTAGTTTGTGCTTAGTTTTCTTAGTACTGTGTAGTGCGTTTATTTTTCTTAGTATAATGTGATTAGTTTTCTTAGTATAGTGTGTTTAATTTTCTTATTATAATGTGATTAGTTTTCTTATTATAATGTGATTAGTTTTCTTAGTATGGTGTGCTTAGTTTTCAAAATCAGATCCCTGCCAGTGGCTTCTGTCGTGTTTTTACAGGAACGAACGATTGCGCTGAGGGCAATGGAGGCTGCAGTCACTTGTGCCTCGCGCGACCAAAGGGCTACGTATGCGCCTGTCCTGACATCGAGGACAAAAGCTATCCTTGCTCAACAGGTAAGCCTGCCTTTTATTAGGTACCACCTCCGTATAATATATGGAGACTTATTAGGGATTATTTATTTTAAATTATGGAGCTATATTATGCCTGTGATAGTTGTTCAAGCAGTAAGATGGTCAAGTTACAATTTCCCAATTTAATATGAGAAATATGGACTATGTGAATGTTTTATTTCCTAACAGTAAGTGAAGTAGATGACATATAAGTTTAGGTGTTCGGATTTAAATTCATTTAATTGTTAACGTTGAGTACTCGTCTCCACATCTTCGCAGACTAGATTGCTTGTGTGATTGTCCTTTATGCAGTGCCATCTATGTAGCCACTGTTTAACATTAGTTGAGTCTCATATTTCTATTTTATGTTCTTGTACCTTTCTCACAGTGCCGGGGTATAAGCCGCTGCAAAACATTCCATCCACAGAGTCTGAGAAACCAGCAAGTATCCTGTAAGTACAGAAAGACATCAACTTGCGCAGTATGACAGCAGTGCGACCAGTCAGCATTCTCTGTGACCTTGCTGACTATTTTTGCACTTGACCACAAAAATGTCAGCGTAAAATTGCCACACACTGAGATTGAGTGTTTGATTTTATATATTTGTATGATATTATAGCCTCGCTGCAGATCCGAGCGCGTTCCTGCTCTTCACGGGCCGTTCCAGCATCCGCCGCATCTCCATGGATACGCACGACAACATAGACGTCTACGTGCCGGTACCTGACCTGCACAACGTGATCGCGATCGACTTCGAGGCGGCCGACGAGAAACTCTACTTCACCGACGTGCACCTCGATGTCATCAGGTCAGTTTGAGGTCATCGTCAGGTCAGTTTGAGGTCATTGTCAGGTCAGTTTGAGGTCATTGTCAACGAGACTGTTGCTTATCATCTGTGTGTAACGAAAGACTGTAACGAGGATGTGTGTGTTGCAGGAGATGCGACTATAACGGGTCGAACCTTGAAACCCTTGTCAGCAAAGGTCTGCAGACAGTCGATGGCCTTACTGTGGACTGGGTCGCACGCAATCTGTACTGGACAGACACGGGTATGTTATTATTATTATTATTGGCATTATTATTGTTATTGTTGTTGTTATTATTATTAAATCTTTATTCCTTATACAAGTGCATGTACTGAAATTTACGATGAGAAAGGTTATAGTAAATGTTTCGTTGATAGATTGTGATAGTAAAGGAATCGCTGGCGCTCACACTACATACTACATACTTACCCTTGCCAGCGAGATCTTCTCTACGATGTTAAGCATTAATGTTGGGTATTTAATATGTGGAATTCAAAATGTCTGGGTCCATTGATCACTAGCACATTATCAGGAGTAGATAATAGGGAATTGCAGGGATACAGGGATTCCCTATATAATTCCCTATTATCTATTCCTGACATTATGTAACTTGTCAGTGGCTGTCATGGTGGCATGCCTCGCGCGCCATCTTGTCTCTCTCAGAGCTACACATGATCTTCTTCCCAGATCTTCACGGGAGAAGAAGGACACCGTATTGTTTTTGTTCTGCGCTGTGTTGGGTATGAGAGCTGGTGTAAGGTTAGAGTCTCGGAGTTCTAAAGTCTGTTGTTTGCATGTGTCGTCTCAGGGCGTGACATGATCGAGGTGTCCAGGATAGACGGCTCGAGCCGCAAGCTGGTTGTCAGGGATGACCTGGACGAACCGAGGGCCATCGCCGTGTTCCCGAGTAGGGGGTAGGTTTCCTACACGCACGCACGCACGCACGCACGCACACGCACGCACGCACGCACACGCACGCACGC